>NW_017079994.1:0-279 GCF_001483705.2 Eufriesea mexicana | reverse complement strand
TCTACTGGGCTGTAATATATTCTGCTTTGCTCTGTGCATGCTAGCAATAAATGTCTTGGCTAGTTGGGCTTAGTTATTCT
The DNA here is from genome assembly GCF_001483705.2 of Eufriesea mexicana. Classification (NCBI taxonomy): domain Eukaryota; kingdom Metazoa; phylum Arthropoda; class Insecta; order Hymenoptera; family Apidae; genus Eufriesea; species Eufriesea mexicana. The sequence goes on along the minus strand of NW_017079994.1, from coordinate 199 downwards.
ACGTCTGGTTCAGTTGGATTAGGTCCTGTTTGGTTAAGATATCTCTCACTTATGTGGCGTACATTGCTATCTGGTTGCTTTCTGCGCTCCACCGTGCTCTACTATACACCGCTGGAATCAGAGGAGGCCCGTGGCTGGGCATGTTTTGTTAGGCTACGTTTTGTAATGTCACAATTGGTTATGTTAGGAGAGTGCAGCT
>NW_017079993.1:0-279 GCF_001483705.2 Eufriesea mexicana | reverse complement strand
CATAAATCCATCCAACCATTCATCCATCCAACCATACATCCATACCTATATACATCCATGGATTCATACATCCGTAGATCCGTTCATCCACATCTCTATCCATCCACACATCCATTTACTGATGCAGCCATCCATCCATACATCCATCCATCATCACATCCATCCTTCCAGGCATCCATCGATCCATACAACCCTCCATCCATACATCCTCCCATCCATACATCGACCGATCCATACATCCATCCATTGATACATCCACCCACCAATCCATCCAGCCAT
>NW_017079992.1:0-279 GCF_001483705.2 Eufriesea mexicana | reverse complement strand
CTAACCAATCATAATATAACATAACTCAAATTAACGTGCCCAGAACACTATTACAGTCCCCCCCGCCGCAGGGACAAGCAAAACACATTAGTGGAGGGTAGAGCGCAGATTACCAAAATATCGCAGTGTATGTCAGAAGAGTCAAAGCTAAGCGAACCTAACCCTAACCACCAGAACGTAAACGAACATAACGTAACTCAATCTAACGCGCCGAGACCGATAATGCTGCCCTCCTCAGAACCATGCGGGACATACTAGAACAAAGTACAGCGCAGAAAT
>NW_017079991.1:0-279 GCF_001483705.2 Eufriesea mexicana | reverse complement strand
AGAGGTAGCATGGACTGTTCCGTTGTACTCTGCGATTCTGTGCAATTCTGTTGGCTACTCTCCCCTAATGTGTTCTCCTCGGCCCTGGAGGGGCCAGCAATAGTGTTCGCTGCACGTTAGCTTGAGTTAGGTGACGTTTGCTTATGTTACGTTTGGTCAGGTTAGGGGTGGGTAGCTTTGACTTTAGTGCTCTAGCCTGCTATTAGGTGGACGTCTGCACCCAACAGGGCACTGGTGTTTTCAGCTTGGCTTTGGGAAGGCCAGGAATAGTGGCCGCGG
>NW_017079990.1:0-279 GCF_001483705.2 Eufriesea mexicana | reverse complement strand
AGCCGCGACCACCATTGCGGGCGTCTACAGGGACAAGCGGATGCTGGTAGAGCAATGCAGTGCGCAGGTATCGTCGGAATAGCAGTGTATAGCACAAAAGCCATGTAGTACAAGAGTCACCCACACTCGCGTGCCGGGACCAATATGCCTGTCCTGCCCTGAGCCAAGCAGAGCATACTAGAGCAGAGTAATTCGCAGAAGTCCAAAGGACAACAGTTTATGCCTCGAAAGTCAAAGCAATCTGAACCCAAACCAAAATAATGTAACATAACCAAACGT
>NW_017079989.1:0-279 GCF_001483705.2 Eufriesea mexicana | reverse complement strand
TCTACGCTCTACTGTGCTCTCGTATATATTGCTTGGCTCTGGGGAGCCCAGTGATACTGTTCTCGGCACGTCAGTTTTATTGAGGCTACGTTTGGTAATGCTACGTTAGTATGGGTTAGGTTTGGATAGCTTTGCCTTTTGTGCTCTACACTGCTATACGTTGAATTCCTGCGCTCCAGTGTGCTCTGGTACGTTCTGCTTGGCTCTTTGGAGACCAGCAATGGTGGTCTTTTAACGCAAGGCTAAGTTAGTTTACGCGCGGCTTGGCTCGGTCCGTAT
>NW_017079988.1:0-279 GCF_001483705.2 Eufriesea mexicana | reverse complement strand
TATGAGCTGCTTTGCCGTACCTAGTCCATTTTGGACATAGCGGCAGATGTTGGTTGCGTATTTCAGGTCATCATCATACAAATTAATAGGGCATGGTCCAACCAGCGGAGGAAGTCGAGTCGCACATGACCACAGTAGGCCAAATGGGTACGCCCGCGGAGATTCCCGATTTGGCGCATTAATCTTGGGCCACTTCTGGTCTGGCAAAGGTATGAGGTCCAACAGTAGGTCCCCATGGCCGCTGCCGTAGGTCCAGTGACGCTTGCGATGGAGGGGGGC
>NW_017079987.1:0-279 GCF_001483705.2 Eufriesea mexicana | reverse complement strand
TGGATGGGTGTAGAGAGGGGTAGACGTATGGATGGATGGTTGTGCGGATGGATGTATGTATGGGCGTATGGATGTATTTGTGGATGTATGGATGTATGTATGGATTTATGTATTGTTATATGTACGGATGTATGTATGGGTGCTTGTATGGATGTATGGAAGGATGTATGTTTGCATGTATGGATGTATGTTTCGGTGTATGTATGGATGTATGTTTGGGTGGACGGATGTGTGGATGGATGGATGGATGTTTGGTTGGATGGATTTATGAATGGGTGG
>NW_017079986.1:0-279 GCF_001483705.2 Eufriesea mexicana | reverse complement strand
TATCACTGTCCTCGACTTGTATGTCAGAATCTTCTGAATGTATCGAATAATCTGATAGAGGGTTAGCAATATACTCGCTAAAAACTTCGTTCATATTATACGGATAAAAAGTTACAGAATAATAAGACTTATTATATTGTTCAACAAAAAGTGTAAACCTACGAAAGAGATACTAACTAAGGAATACACTGCTTGAGAGTGATCCTTGCTGTTAAACCTTGGAATGTCGTGCCGGTATTTCATTCGGCCCTTTGTTTAGAATGGACCCAGAAGACCGTT
>NW_017079985.1:0-279 GCF_001483705.2 Eufriesea mexicana | reverse complement strand
AAATCATAACCATACCTTCCCGACATGCCCTAACGAAACGTAACAGAACACAAACTGACGTGCCGTGGCCACTATTACTGGCCACCCCAGAGCAAAGTAGAGCATATTGTAGCACACGAGAGCGCAAAAACCCACCGCATTGCAGTGCATAGCACAAAAGTCAAACATATCCTAACATGACATCACCTTACCTTACCTACCCAAACGTAGTGTATCTAAGAATAACTTGACGTGCCCAATATTGATGGCATCCCCAGATAACGGCAGAGCACACTAGAG
>NW_017079984.1:0-279 GCF_001483705.2 Eufriesea mexicana | reverse complement strand
TATATATTTCAAAAACTATAGAGTAGTTACCCTTATAATGATATATTTTCTTGAACTGCACGATAAAATCTACAAACTCTACAAACTGCGAAGTTTCAACTAAATAAAAGAAAATGTAGCATTATAAGAGCAACTACTCAATAGTTTTTAAAATATTTGTTTAAAGTTTTATTATTGCCTTAATTACAGATTTATTTCGAATAATTGTCAATTATATGGCCTAATGACGACATTTGAAAATTAATAGTTTAATAGTAATTAATAATTTTTTGTTCAATC
>NW_017079983.1:0-279 GCF_001483705.2 Eufriesea mexicana | reverse complement strand
CCACGATATTAGTCGAAAATAAGAATAAAATTGAATTTTCCAGGCAGATTCAATAGCATTGCATTGGCCATAGCACGCCAACAGAAACTTTCCTCCTTATTTACCCAAGAAAATTAACACACAGCGATATTAGACGAAAATGTCAATAAAATTGAATTTTATAGGCAGATTCAAAAGCATTGCTATGGCTATAGCACGCCAATAGAGTCTTTCCTCCTCATTTATGCAAGATAGCTAGTTCACCACTATATTAGTCGAAAATGTCTATAAAATTGAATT
>NW_017079982.1:0-279 GCF_001483705.2 Eufriesea mexicana | reverse complement strand
ATTGTATTTTCCAGCCACATTCTATACCATTGCCATGGCTATAGCTCTCAAAAAGCATCTTTCTTCCTTACCAACGCAAGGAAGTTAGCTCACCGCGATATTCGTCAAAATGTCAACAAAATGGAATTTTCCAGCAAGATGCTATGGATTTGCAATGCCTATAGCTCTCCAATAGAACCTTTCCTCCTTATTTATGCAAGAAGGCTAACTCACAGTGATACCAGCCGAAAATGTAAATAAAATTGAATTTGCCAGCCAGATTCTATAGCATTGCGATGG
>NW_017079981.1:0-279 GCF_001483705.2 Eufriesea mexicana | reverse complement strand
TTTTCTGAAATTTCCCGAAGCTTCCCGAATTTTCCGACTAAATACGATCGGCCAAGATTTCCCTAAATTTCCCTAAATTTTCCCAATTTCCCGAAGCTTTCCGAACTTTTCCGACTAGACACGATCGGCCAAGATTTCCCAAAATTTCCCTGAAATTACCCGATTTTCAGAAATTTACCGAAGTTCCTCGAATTTTTCCGAATTTCCACCGCGTTCTCCGCTAATGCGTGATTCGTTTAACACGGAAAGCGTTTGAATTACAGCGTGCTGATTTTCGCG
>NW_017079980.1:0-279 GCF_001483705.2 Eufriesea mexicana | reverse complement strand
AACAAACGTAACCTAACCAAACGTAGCCTAACTCGACCAAACGTGACGTGACAACTGTAACTGAACACCCCAGAGTCGAGCAGAGTCTGGTAGAGCATCGTAGAGCTTAGAAATCGACCGAAGGGCAGTGTGTAGCGCAAAAGTCATGGATGACCTGACCAATCCTAACCTAACCTAACATAACCAACCGCAATATAACACAACGTGACGTGCCGAAACCACTATTGATGGCCTTTCCAGAGCCAAGCTGAAAGTAATAGAGCCCTGTGGGCGCAGGAA
>NW_017079979.1:0-279 GCF_001483705.2 Eufriesea mexicana | reverse complement strand
GAGGTGATAGGAGATCTATTCAACAAGCTATAACAGGTTATAGACTTTGAATAGACCTATTCTGTGGCAAGCAGGTGGATGATCTTGCCATTGTATTCAACGCGTTAGGCGATCTATTTACCAAGATATAACAGACTCTAAATTTTGAATAGACATAGTCTCTGGCAAGTTGATGGTTGTACTTGCCACTGGATTGAAGGCGTTAGACGACCTATACACCAGGCTACAACAGATTATAGATTTTGAATAGACCTTTTCTCAGGCAAGTAGATGGCTGTA
>NW_017079978.1:0-279 GCF_001483705.2 Eufriesea mexicana | reverse complement strand
ATGATATAGAATGTGGCTGGAATATATAATTTTGTTGACATTTTCGACTAGTGCCTTGGTGAGGTAACTTCCTTGCGTAAGTAAGGAGGAAAGATACTTTTTGATTGCTATAGTCCTTGCAATGATATAGATTGTGCCGGGAAAATACAATTTTGTTGTCATTTTCAACTAATATCGTGGTGAGATAACTTCCTTGCGTAATTAAGGAGGAAAGAACCGCATGGCGTGCTATAGCCGTCGCAATGCTGCAGAATCTGCCTGGAAAGTTCAATTTTGTTG
>NW_017079977.1:0-279 GCF_001483705.2 Eufriesea mexicana | reverse complement strand
GGCCAGCTATGGCCATTGCAATTCTATAGTATCTGGTAGGAAAATTCAATTTTATTGACATTTCCGACTAATATCGTGGTGAGCAGACATCCTTGCATCTGTAAGGAGGAATGATTCTACTGGCGAGCTATAGCCATTTCAATTCTATAGTATCTGGAATGGGAAATTCAATTTTATTGACATTTTCGACAAATATCGTGGCGAGCTTACTTTCTAGCATTAATAATGAGGAAAGAATCTTTTGGCGTGCTATAGCCATTGCAACGCTGTAGCATCTGG
>NW_017079976.1:0-279 GCF_001483705.2 Eufriesea mexicana | reverse complement strand
CTGCCCAATTATATTGCAGTGCAATTGCTATAACACGCCAATAGAATCTTTCCCCCTTATTTACGGAAGAAAGTCAGTTCACCACTATATTAGTTGAAAATGTGAATAAAATTCAATTTTCCACCCTGATCCTGATGCAATGCAATGTCTACTGCACGAAAATAGAATCTTTCCTATTTATTTATGGAAGAAAATTAGCTCAGCACGATATTGGTCGAAAATGTCAATGAAATTGAATTTTCCATCCTGATCCTGTTGCAATGCAATGTCTACAGCACG
>NW_017079975.1:0-279 GCF_001483705.2 Eufriesea mexicana | reverse complement strand
GAGGAAGCTGCTGGATGGTGTGGTATCGGGCGAGAACGTGAGACACTGTGCCATCACTGCGGGGAACGGCGGTACACGGCGCAGCACAGGCTGGAGGAATGTCTGGCGTTGGCTCGCGAGCGCCGGGCACTTTATCGCGTGGTGGGTCAGGACCTTTCACACTCCGTCGTCGTGGCGCGGGTGACGGAGTGCTTATGTACGTGGCGTGCGGTGTCCTCCTACTGAGAGGCGTTTATGTTACAGAAGGAGGCCGCAGAGGGAGCCAGCAAGCGTAGTGCG
>NW_017079974.1:0-279 GCF_001483705.2 Eufriesea mexicana | reverse complement strand
CCACGATATTAGTCGAAAATGACAATAAATTTGAATTTTCCAACAAGATTCTACGGCATTGCAGTTGATATGGTACAACAATAGGATTTCTGCTCCTTACTTATGCAAGGAAGATACCTCACCACGATGTTAGTCGAAAATGACAATGAAATTGAATTTTCCAGCACGAGTGTATAGCATTGCGATGCCTATAGCACGACAGTAGAATCTCTCCCACTTATTTATGCAAAAATGATAGCTCATGACGATAATAGTCGAAACTGTCAATAAAATTCAATT
>NW_017079973.1:0-279 GCF_001483705.2 Eufriesea mexicana | reverse complement strand
TCCGACCTTTCTGACCTTTTGGGCCTTGCCAGCTTTCAAACCTTCGGACTTTCGGACTTTTAGACCTTACGGACATTACGATCTTTCCGATTTTGTGCCTTTTGCGCCTTTTCAGAACATTCGGACTCTAAAACTTTTCCGAACTTTCGGATTTTCAGAGTTATAGGCAGAGTTAAGATAGTTTAGAATAATTGGAGCTATATTATCTATTGTTAGATAATTCGAGGAAATATATAATACTGCACTGAAGTTTGTCGAACGTATTTCGATCGGTTGGTT
>NW_017079972.1:0-279 GCF_001483705.2 Eufriesea mexicana | reverse complement strand
TTAAGTACACCTAATTCTGTTTCTACACGATAGATACGTTCCCGAAGAATACGTGTAAAAAAAATTTGTGTAAAAAAATATATTGCATCCATGGAAAAATAGAAGATTGGTTTCAGTTCCAAGAAATCAGCGAAAATAATAGAATAAACCATGAGTTTTCATGTTAAGATCTTAAACATTTTATTGCATAAAGATTGCACATATATCATACAAAGTAAATTATCATTTGAAAAGGAAAAAAACATGTCACCAATTCATGAACACAAAAATTAGGCAAGA
>NW_017079971.1:0-279 GCF_001483705.2 Eufriesea mexicana | reverse complement strand
GCCAGCAAAAGTGGTCGCGGCTCGTTATGTTTGGCTATTCTGCGCTCGTATAGGTTAGGTTACACCTGGTTAGGATAGGATATCTTCGACTTTTGTGCTACAGATTGCTATTTGGCGCTTTTTTGCGCTCTACTGTGCTCTACTATAATCTGCTTGTCTCAGGGGAGGCCAGCAATAGTGGTCTTGGCACGATAGATTTTGTTAAGCAACGTTAGCTGATGTTACGATTGGCTATGTTAGGAGAAGATGACTGTTTCTTTTCCGCTGTACACCGCCATT
>NW_017079970.1:0-279 GCF_001483705.2 Eufriesea mexicana | reverse complement strand
TTCTTCACGTGATCGATTTTTTAACCCTCCTCCCTTTGCTTTTCTCGTCGAAATTTTCCTGAGCCCAGGCGAGACCGGTCTTCTTATCCTCGTTTTCGCTTGACTTTGCTATACAGATTAGCTGAGACTAGTTGGGAATCAACTAAATTTTCCTGAGACTAGCTGAGACTAGCTGAGACTACCTGAGATTAGCTGACATTGTCTGAGATTATCTAGTTAAGTTTAGTTGAGAATCGACTAAATTTCTCTGAGACTAGCTGAGACTAGCTGAGACTAGCT
>NW_017079969.1:0-279 GCF_001483705.2 Eufriesea mexicana | reverse complement strand
CTGATACCTGTAGTAGGCGGCACGGTGCTTAGTATATCCACCAACAAGGCAGTGTAGCCGTTGTATTTACTTGTTTACTGATGACTTAGACTTTATAGCTATTTTGCAATGACAGCGAAAGTATCTATTTATCTTCGACACATGAACAATTGACAACACAGTACCACTTACTGACATCATCACTGTGCTGCAGAAGTTGAAATGCTTTGCTCACTGATGAAGTGCGTTGAAAAGCAAATCTAGATCGATTTACGTATAGAACGGTAATAGCTCAGGATA
>NW_017079968.1:0-279 GCF_001483705.2 Eufriesea mexicana | reverse complement strand
CCACTACTGCTGGCATCCCCGGAGCCGAGCAGAATATACTGGAGCCCAGTAGAGCGCAGAAATCCGTGGATGGCAGTGTATAGCACAAAAGTCTGAGCTATCATATGGCAACATCGCCAAACGTAACATAACCGAAACTAGCATAGCTCAACCTAACGTGCCGAGACCACTGTTGTTGGCCACCACAGAGCCAAGCAGAAAATACTAGAGTATAATAGAGCGCAGAAATCCAGAGCATAGCAGTGTATAGCACAAAAGTCAAACATACCCTGACCTATC
>NW_017079967.1:0-279 GCF_001483705.2 Eufriesea mexicana | reverse complement strand
CTGCAGAATCTGGCTGGAATATACAATTTTATACTCATTCTTGACTTATATCTTGGTGAGATAGCTTTCATTCATAAATAAGGATGAATGCTGCAATTGGCGTGCTATAGGAATTTCAATGCTATAGAACCTGTCTGGAAAGTTGAATTTTATTGACATTTTCAACTAATATTGTGGTGCGTTAACATTCTCGCATAAATGAGGAGGAAAGAATCCATTGGCGGGCTATAGCCTTTGCAGTGCTATAGAATATGGCTGGAAAGTTCAATTTTATTGGCA
>NW_017079966.1:0-279 GCF_001483705.2 Eufriesea mexicana | reverse complement strand
CTGGAAAGTTCAATTTTATGGGCATTTTCGACTATTATCGTGGTGACCTAACTTTCTTGCATAAACAAGGAGGAAAGATTATATTGGCTAGCTATAACCATTGCAATACAGCAGAATCTGGCTGGAAAGTTCAATTTTATTGTCATTTTCAACTTATATCGTGGTGAGCTAGCTTCCTTGCATGAGTATGGAGTAAAGATCCTTTTGGCGTGCTAAATCCATTGCAATGATAAGGAATGTGCCTGGCAGTTTCGATTTTATCGACATTTTCAACTAATA
>NW_017079965.1:0-279 GCF_001483705.2 Eufriesea mexicana | reverse complement strand
ATGATATAGAATGTGGCTGGAAAATACAATTATGTTGACATTTTCGACTAATATCGTGGTGACCAAACCTCCTCGCGTAAGTATGGGGGAAAGGTACTATTGGCGTGCTATAGCCCTTGCAATGCTATGGACTCCAGCAGGAAAATTCAATTTAACTGACATTTTCGAATTATACCGTGGTGAGCTATCTTCCTTGCATAGCTAAGGAGGAAAGATCCTTTTGGCGTGCTATATCCATTGCAATGCTGTAGAATCTGGCTGGAAAATTCAATTTTATTG
>NW_017079964.1:0-279 GCF_001483705.2 Eufriesea mexicana | reverse complement strand
CTCACCACGACATAAGTCGAAAATGTGAATGAAATTGAACTTTCCAGCCAGATTCTACTGCATTGCAATGGCTATAGCTAGCCAATACGATCTCTCCTCCTTATATATGCAAGCAAGTTAACTCACCAAGATATTAGTCGAAAATGTCAACAAAATTGATCTTTCCAGCCATATTCTATAGCATTGCTACGGCTATAGCACGCCAATAGAATCTTTGATCCTTATTTATGCAAGAATGGTAGCTCACCACGATATTAGTCGAAAATGTCAGTAAAATTG
>NW_017079963.1:0-279 GCF_001483705.2 Eufriesea mexicana | reverse complement strand
CTTCTACCGTGCACATCAATGCGGTTCATTACTGTGCCCTTCTTTGCTATAGTGTATTCTGCTGGGCTCTGTGGAGGCCAGAAATATTCGTCGTCTGACGTTATGTTGAGTTAGGTTACGATCGGTTATGCTACGATTGGTCATGTTGGGATGTGTTATCTTCGACTTTTGTGCTTTAAACTGCTGTGCGGCGGATTTGTGTGCTCTGCCGTTCGCCAATATTCTCTGCTTGGTTCTTGAGAGACCAGCAACTGTGGTCTCTGCTCGTTAGGTAGAGTT
>NW_017079962.1:0-279 GCF_001483705.2 Eufriesea mexicana | reverse complement strand
ATAATCAATGTGTACATCTGTTATGGACTTGGATATTTAGATCTCCCAGTGCCGTAATTGTTATATCAACCAGGATAGCACAGTAGCGGCAGGATATAGCGGTACAGTGATGATTTAAATTCCAAAGCATGTCTAGGGCATTCAATGTATATTACGGTTAAGGCTGGAGGTACTTACAACTGACATTACGGCGCTTAGTTCATACATTAACAGAGAACTGTAGACGTTTATTTAAACTCTGCAGTGATGATGTATATTTTAGAGTAATTCATGTTTGAC
>NW_017079961.1:0-279 GCF_001483705.2 Eufriesea mexicana | reverse complement strand
ATAGTAGAGTTATCAGGAACGCAGAGATCCACCGAACAGCAGTGTATAGCACATAAGTCAGAGCCTTCCTAACAGAACCAGCCCTAACCTAACCTAACCGAGCGTAGAGAGACTAAACTTAACAGGCTGAGACATCAATTGCTGACCTCTCTAGAGCCAAGCGGAACATATCAGAGCACAGTGGAGCGCACAAATACCCCGAACAGCAGTTCATAACACAAGGGTCATAGCCATCCTAACCAAACCCAACCTGGCCTAACATAGCCAGACATAACCTAT
>NW_017079960.1:0-279 GCF_001483705.2 Eufriesea mexicana | reverse complement strand
GCCTGGAAAGTTCAATTTTGTTGACATTTTTGACTAATACCGTGGTGAGCTATCTTCCTTGCAAAGGTAAGGAGGAAAGATACTTTTGGCGTGATATATCCATTGCAATGCCGTAGAATCTGGCTGGAAAATTCAATTTTATTGATATCTTCGACTAATATCGCGGTGAGCTAACTTTATTGCATAAATAAGGAAGAAAGAATCAATTGGCGTTCAATAGCCGTCGCAATGCTATATAATCTGGCTGGGAATTTCAATTTTGATGACATTTTCGACTAA
>NW_017079959.1:0-279 GCF_001483705.2 Eufriesea mexicana | reverse complement strand
AGTGCCAAAGCGATCCTAACGTAACACAACCAAAGCAAACTTAACCAAACGTTATCTAACTTAGCCAAACATGCCGCGAACACTGTTTCTGGCCTCCCGAGATCCGAGCAGAACATATTAGAGGACCGTAGAGCGCAGAAATGCATATATTAGCGGCGTATGGCAGAAAGGTCGTGGCTACACTAACCAAACACAAACCAACCTAACACACCCGTGCGAGACATACCCCAACACAACGTGCCGCGGCGCTATTGCGGGCGCCACCAGAGACATGCAGGA
>NW_017079958.1:0-279 GCF_001483705.2 Eufriesea mexicana | reverse complement strand
GCCTAACGTGCCGCGAACAATTTTGGTGGCCTCGGCAGAGCCAAGCACAACACACTCGTGGGGAGTAGAATGCAGAAATGCGATGGATCGCAATGTATATTACAATAGCCAAAGTTACGTATTCCCAACACAAACCAACAGAACACAGACAAACATGCCCCCTCCCAGATCCAAGCATGGCACAGTATAGCACAGCACAGCGTAGATGTCCTCCGAATAGCAGTGCACAGCACAAGACGCAAAGCTGTCTTATCCAAACTTAGGGTAACCGAGCCAAAC
>NW_017079957.1:0-279 GCF_001483705.2 Eufriesea mexicana | reverse complement strand
TTGCAATGGCTATAGCACGCCAATAGGATCTTCCCTCCTTGTTTATGCAAGAAAGTTAGCTCAACACGATATTAGTCGATAATGTCAACAAAATTGAACTTTCCAGGCAGATTCTGTAGCATTGCGACGGCTATAGCACGCAAATAGGACCTTTCCTTCTTGGTTATGCAAGATAGTTAGATCACCACGATATTAGTCCAAAATGTCAAGAAAATAGAACTTTCCAGGCAGATTCTGTAGCATTGCGACGGCTATAGCACGGCAATAGGATCTTTCCTC
>NW_017079956.1:0-279 GCF_001483705.2 Eufriesea mexicana | reverse complement strand
TATGTTAAGGTTGGTTAGGTTTGGGGAGGATCGCATTAACAATAGCTGTATGGTCCGCTGTTATGTGGACCTCTGCGCCCTACAGCGCTCTAGTATTATCAGCATGGCTATGGGAAGGCTAGAAATAGTGGTCACGTCTCGTTATGTTGAGTCATGTTACGTTCGGTTAGGTTGGGATAGGATAAGCTTCGGCAGGATAGCTACAATTTTCGTGCCGTAGACTGCCATTCGGAGGATTTGTGCGGTCTACTGAACTCTAGTCTGTCCTGCTTGGCTCTG
>NW_017079955.1:0-279 GCF_001483705.2 Eufriesea mexicana | reverse complement strand
CTGGAAAATTCAATTTCATTGACATTTTCGACTAATATCGTGGTGAGCTAACTTTATTGCATAGATAAGGAGGGTTGATTCTACTGGCGTCCTATAGCTATTGCATTGCTGGAGCATCAATCTGGAAAATACAATTTTATTGACATTTTCGAATAATATCGTGGTGATGCAACTTTCTTGCATAAACAGGGAGGAAAGATTCTACTCGCGTGCTATAGGCATTGCAAAGCTGTAGGATCTTCCTGGAAAATTCACTTTTATTGACATTTTACACTAATA
>NW_017079954.1:0-279 GCF_001483705.2 Eufriesea mexicana | reverse complement strand
TGTATGGATGTATGTATGTAGGAATGGATGTATGTATGGATGAATGTATGGGTGTATGTATGGACGTATGTAGGAATGGATGTATGTATGGATGAATGTATGGGTGTATGTATGGACGTATGTATTGATGTCTGTACGGATGTATGTATGCACGTATGTATGGATGAGTGAATGGTTGTATGTGTGGGTGGGTGTATGTGTGTATGTATGGATCTATGGATGTATGAATGTATGGATGTATGTATGGATGGATGTTTGAATGTATGGATGTATTTGCGT
>NW_017079953.1:0-279 GCF_001483705.2 Eufriesea mexicana | reverse complement strand
CATAAGTAAGGAGGAGAGATCCTTTTGGAGTACTATAGCAATTGCAATGACGTAGAATCTTGCGGGAAAATTCAATTTTATTCACATTTTTTGCTAATATCTTGGAGAGTTTGCTTTCTTGCATAAATAAGGAGGAAATACTCTTTTGGCGGGCAATAGCCATTGCAAGGCACTGGAATCTGGCTGGAAAATTGAATTTTACTGTCATTTTCGACGAATATCGAGGTGAGCTACGTTTCTTGCATAAACAAGGAGGAAAGATACTCTTGGCGTGCTATA
>NW_017079952.1:0-279 GCF_001483705.2 Eufriesea mexicana | reverse complement strand
CAAAGCCGAGCGGAACATAGAGCACAGGAGTCCGTGGAAGTCCATCGAATAGCAACACTTACGGCGAAAGTAGTATTTAACCGAACCCAACCCAACCTTACATAACGTTGCAAAACGTAACCTAGCTCAACGTAACGGTCCGAGACAACTATTGCTTGTCACCTCATGGTCGAGCCGAGTATTGTCGAGCAATGAAGAGCGCAGAAGACCAACGAATTGCAGCGTACAGCACACAAATCATAGTTTCCCTATCCTAAACTAACCAAACTTACCATAGCC
>NW_017079951.1:0-279 GCF_001483705.2 Eufriesea mexicana | reverse complement strand
ATCCATACATACATCCATACATACATCCATACATACATCGTATCATACATCCATTTATACATCAATACATACATCCATGCATACATCCATTCATACATATACACATGCATCCATACAACCGTTCATCCGTCCATCCACACATCCGCCCGCCCATACATACACCCAACCATACATCCATCTATCCACAAATTTATCCATTCATACACCCATCCTTGCATACATCCATACATCCACACGTCCATACATCCATAAACCATCCATTTGTACTTCCATCGTTCG
>NW_017079950.1:0-279 GCF_001483705.2 Eufriesea mexicana | reverse complement strand
GCTCTAACGTCTTCTGCTTGGCTCTGTGGAGGCCAGCAATCTTGGTCTCTGCACGTTAGGCGGAATAAGGTTTCGCGTGGTTATGTGACGATTGGTTATGTGAGGATAGGGTGTCTTTGACTTTTGTGCCATGCACTGTGATTCGATGGAACTCAGCGTTCTACAGTCATCTAACGTGTTCTTCCTGCCTGCGGGCAGGCCATCTATTGTGGTATCGGCTCGTTAGAATGAGTTATGTTACGCTTGGTTACGTTACGATTGGCTATGTTCGGAGAGGAT
>NW_017079949.1:0-279 GCF_001483705.2 Eufriesea mexicana | reverse complement strand
CTTTTGAACTGCTCACTGCAATGCGGTAGATTTCTGCGTTCTACTCTGCTCTAGTGCATTCTGGTTGTCTCTCTGGAGGTCAGTAATAGTGGTCTCGACATGCTTGTTATAGTCAGGTTGGGTTAGGTTCCGTTAGGTTAGGATAGGACAGGCTACTTAAACTCTTGTGCTATGCACTACTATTCGGTGGATGTCTGTGCTCCAACCAGCTCTAACTGTCTCTGCTTGGCTCTGGGGAGGCCAGCAGAGTTGGTTTCGTCACGTCATGTTTAGTTACAC
>NW_017079948.1:0-279 GCF_001483705.2 Eufriesea mexicana | reverse complement strand
TCTATCCACACGTAACATAACCGAACGTAGCGTAGCTTAATCTAACGTGCCGAGACCACTACCGCTGGCTGCCGCAAGGGCAATCAGTCCATACTAGAGCACACTGGAGCGTAGAAATCCGCCGCATTGCAGTGTATAGCAAAAAAAGTCATACACATCCTTACCCAAATTGACCTAACCTAACCTATACAGACGTAGTATAACCCAACGAAGCGAGACGAAAACCACATTGCTGGCCTCTGCAGGGACAACCAAAGCATATTAGGGCACACTAGAGAG
>NW_017079947.1:0-279 GCF_001483705.2 Eufriesea mexicana | reverse complement strand
CACAGGAATCCACCGAATATCCGAGTACAGCACAAAAGTCAATGTTCTTCTATGTTAACCTAAGCAACCTTATCATAACCAAACGTAACTTAACTTAACCTAGCGTGCCTAGACCACTAGGGCTGACCTCCCCAGTATCGAGCAGATTATAGTAGAGTACAGTAAAGGGCAGAATTCCACCGAACATGAGAGTGCAAAACGAAAGACAAACCTATTCTTACCTACCCAGATCATCATAACATAACCGAACGTAGCACAACTGAACCTAGCGTGCCGAGA
>NW_017079946.1:0-279 GCF_001483705.2 Eufriesea mexicana | reverse complement strand
ATCTTTTATCCCTATTTTTGCAAGAAGGTTACCACACTACGAAATTAGTCGAAAGTGTCAATAAAATCGAATTTTCCAGACAGATTCTACGGAATTGCAATGGTTATAGGACGCCAATATAATCTTACCTCGTTATTTATGCAAGCAAGTTACCACACCACGATATAAGTCGAAAATGTCAATAAAATTGCATTTTCGATCCAGATTCCATAGCAATGCCATGGCTATAGCATGCCAATGGAATCCTTCCTTCTTATTTATGCAAGGATGTCAGCTCAA
>NW_017079945.1:0-279 GCF_001483705.2 Eufriesea mexicana | reverse complement strand
CGCATGCGCGGCACGATTGTTCGGAGAACGGTCCCGGAAGTCCCCTCGATGATTAGTTAACACAGGACTTACTTATACAGACTGGACATGCGGTATATTGAAATAATAATAACGAAGATTGCGCGATGATATAATGGGGACCATAAAAAATAATTCCGTATTTATAATAGCCTTAAAACAAACAAATTTGGAATCCGCCATTTTGAGAGGTTTGGCAATTCTGGTGTTAATTGAAATTTTATTTGCTAGCTAGGTAATAGACTCTGATGGATTATGGTC
>NW_017079944.1:0-279 GCF_001483705.2 Eufriesea mexicana | reverse complement strand
TATTATAACATAACGTGTCATTATCATTTATATTATTCATACTATTATTTTCTTTCACTCTTTTCATTAATTTATTAATTATAGTGAGTATATTATTGTATGAATAAATAATAATAAATTAATGAGAAATAATTTTTATTATATATTTATATTATTATTGCTATAATAAAAATATACAGAATTTAATTTATATTATAACATAACGTGTCATTATCATTTATATTATTCATATTATTATTTTCTTTCACTCTTTTCATTAATTTATTAATTATAGTGCGC
>NW_017079943.1:0-279 GCF_001483705.2 Eufriesea mexicana | reverse complement strand
CTAAGCACCGCACTGCCAATTATAAATATCTCTAGCAATAATTGAACTATGCATTTGTTATCCAAGAAATGCTGTGGAATTTAAGTGATCTGTGAGCATATCTATCAAGCCGATACAGTGCTGTGCTGGTAGATGAATCAAGTAACGTAATGTCAGTTGTTAATATCTCCAGGAATAGCTGATTTATACATTGATCATTCTCGAATTGCTATAGAATACAAGTAATTAGTGAACAGATTGGTCCAACTGCTACAGTGCGCTGACGATGGATGTGCCAAA
>NW_017079942.1:0-279 GCF_001483705.2 Eufriesea mexicana | reverse complement strand
TTCACCCATCCATTCGTCCACCCACACATCCATACATCCATGCCTCCGTACACCCATATATTCATACATACATACATCCATCCATCCATACATCCATCCATCCATTCACCCATCCATCCATACAAACATCAGTCCATACATCCATACATATATACATCCATCCATTCATACATCCGTAGATGCATACATACATACATCCATGCATGCAGACATCCATACATACATCCACACATACATCCATCCATCCATACATCCATACAGATATACGTCCATACATCC
>NW_017079941.1:0-279 GCF_001483705.2 Eufriesea mexicana | reverse complement strand
ATTCTATAGCATTGCAATGGCTATAGCACGCCATTAGATTTTTTCCTCCTTATTTATGCAAGAGGATAAGCCCACAACGATATTAGACGAAAATGTCTAAAAAATTGAATTTTCCAGCCTGATTCTATAGCACTGCAATGGCTACAGTAGGCCAATTGAATTCTTCCTCCTTTCGTATACAATGGAGTTAGCTCATCACGATATTAGTCGAAAATCTCAGTAAAATTGGATTTTCCAGGCAGATTCTATAGCATTGCAATTGCTACAGCACGCCAATAG
>NW_017079940.1:0-279 GCF_001483705.2 Eufriesea mexicana | reverse complement strand
TTTTTAACAAATTTTGCGAATTAACATAACTTATATATACAAATTATATATTTCAGAATGCTTTCACATGTTATTAATCGTGCATTCACAGAATTTTTTAAAAATATGTTCAATAAAAATGGTCATATTGCTAATGTATCAAATTTTGTAACTAATTCATATATATGTATGTACATATATATTATTTTAGAATATATTTTTGTAATTAATTTTATTAATTTATAAGCTTTCTGTAGTGGAAAATAAGGACATTTTAATTTTTTATTTTCATAACAGAAA
>NW_017079939.1:0-279 GCF_001483705.2 Eufriesea mexicana | reverse complement strand
CTGTAGAATCTGGCTGGTAAATACAATTTTATTGACATTTTCGACTAATATCGTGGTGAGCTACCTTGCTTGCATAAATACGGAAGAAAGATTCTATTGGCGTGCTATAGCCATTGATCTGCTATTGAATCTTGCAGGAAAATTCAATTTTATGGACATTTTCGACTAATACCGTTGTGAGCTATCTTCCTTGCATAGGTAAGGAGGAAAGATACATTTGGCGCGCTATACCCATTGCATTGCTGTAGAATCTGGCTGGTAAGTTCAATTTTATTGACA
>NW_017079938.1:0-279 GCF_001483705.2 Eufriesea mexicana | reverse complement strand
GTCGCTGCACGTTAGGTCGAGATAGCCTGCGTTTGGTTGGGTTATGTTAGTTTGGGTGAAGTTCAGATAGCTTCGGCTTTTCTGCTCTTCACTGCGATTCTACGTATTGCTACGCTCTGCTCTCCTATATTATTTTCTGCCTGGTCCTGGGGAGGCAAGCGGTAGTGGTCGCGTATCGATGGCTCTGGCTTATGTTACGTTCCGCTATGATACGGTCGGATAGGTTAAGGTGGGGTAAGTTTGACTTTTGTGCTGTACACTGCGATCCTATGGACTTCT
>NW_017079937.1:0-279 GCF_001483705.2 Eufriesea mexicana | reverse complement strand
TACAGCAATGTAGAGCGCAGGAATCAACCCAATAGCAGTATATACCACAAAAGTGTAAGCTACCCTATACTAACCTAACCAAGCGTGACATAACCGATCGCAACATAGCTCACAATAACATGCCGAGACCAATACCGCTGGCCTCACCGTATCCAAGCAAAATATACTACAGCATAGTAGTACACATGGAAGCACAGAATAGCTGCGTATAGCACACAAAGCCAAACCCATGTTGACAAAGCTTATAACCTAACCAAACCTGACGGAACCTAACTCAAG
>NW_017079936.1:0-279 GCF_001483705.2 Eufriesea mexicana | reverse complement strand
ACGACGACGAAGAGAGAAAGGTATCGAATAACCACGCGACACAGAACCCGGCGCTCGCCAAGCAACGCGACACAGGACCCGGCGCTCGACAGGCCACACCGGACATTGCTATAGCATGTGCTGCGCCTTGTCCCGCCCTTCCCGCAGTGATGACACCGCGTCTCACATTCCAGCACGATACGACACAGGTAATCCACGAAGCACCCGTGCCCGGTTAGCACCCGTGCCCGGTTAGCACCCGTCTCAGGCGGAAGTATAGCCGGCTGCCGCTGCGCGCCC
>NW_017079935.1:0-279 GCF_001483705.2 Eufriesea mexicana | reverse complement strand
ATAAAACCAAACGTGTCCTATATTAAACTAACGTGTCCATAGCACTATTGCTGGTAACGCCATAGCCAAGCAGAGTATTCTAGAGCACTGCAGAACGCAGGGAGCCACTAAATAGCAGAGTATAGTACAACAGTCAAATGTACCCTAACCTAACGTGACCTAACCTAACTTACACAAACGTGGACTAACTAAACCCATTGAGCCGGGACCACTATCTCTGGCCTCCTCAGTGCCAAGCAGAACATACCAGAGCACAGCGGAGCGCAGATATAAAACGGA
>NW_017079934.1:0-279 GCF_001483705.2 Eufriesea mexicana | reverse complement strand
TGCGCGGTCGTGTCCATCGATCTCCAGCTGGAGACCGACGGAGTCGGCCCGACGGAGGCGCAATTCCTCGATCCCGAGGTCGGCGAGATTTATCTTTCCTCTTGCAGCGGATATGGCCCCGCGCAAGAGAGACTCGGCCCCTCGGGTACCCAAACCGCGACGGCGGCCCACGAAGCCGGCCGCTTAATGATGGGGCCATGCTTGTCGCCGCTCTTATTCTTGTCGTGACTGTGCATCGCTCCGGTATTCGCGGCGGTCGCGGGAAGCGCGCGGGCGGAG
>NW_017079933.1:0-279 GCF_001483705.2 Eufriesea mexicana | reverse complement strand
GATAGTCAATTTTAAGATGGCCTGAAGAATCATGTACACTATGCACAAAATAGGTACATTATACAGGAACATAGTGTGATTTAATGGACGACATAATTTAAAAAAATATTTAATTTTGTTACAAATTGAATAGTGAATTTTAAAATGGTTTGAAAAATCATGTACAGTGTGCGTGAAATAGGTACATTATAGAGGAACATGGTGTGATTTAATAGTAGGGTTGATTGAGAAAAATAGTTAATTTTGTTATGCATAACAGATGAGACTCTTTTATCATAT
>NW_017079932.1:0-279 GCF_001483705.2 Eufriesea mexicana | reverse complement strand
TGTATGTGTGGGTGTACGCATGGATGTATGTATGGGTGGATGGTTGTATGGTTGGACGGATTTGTTGATGTATGGATGTGTGGATGTATGGATGTATTGATGTACGAATGTATGGATGTACGTATGTGTTGATGTATGGACGTATGTATGTATGGATGTACGGATGAATGGATGTACGTATTGATGTATGTATGGATGTATGAATGGACGTATGTCTCGATGGATGGATGTACGGATTGATGGATTTATGGATATATGGATGTGTGGATGTATGGATGT
>NW_017079931.1:0-279 GCF_001483705.2 Eufriesea mexicana | reverse complement strand
TAGAATCGTGGTAAGCTAGCTTCCTTGCATAGGTAAGGAGGAACGATCTGTTCGTAGCTCTATAGCCATTGCAATGCTGCAGAATCTGGCTTGAAAATTCAATTTTATCGACATTTTTGTCTATTATCGTGGTGAGCTACCTTTCTTGCATAAATAAACAGGGTAGATTCAATTGGCGTGCTGTAGACATTGCAATGATATAGAATGTGGTTGGATAATTCCATTTTACTGACATTTTCGACTAATATCGTGGTGAGCTACCTTTATTGCATAAATAAG
>NW_017079930.1:0-279 GCF_001483705.2 Eufriesea mexicana | reverse complement strand
ATTTTTCTAAACATCGTTCACGCTAAACGTTACTCGCGCATATTATATTCACATCACAGATTGTACGATTATAAACAAGGGTGTCTCACTCATGCAACCACGCTCACACTCACAGGCATAAAAGCAATACTCGCAATATGTTCTTCCGCAGCCAATTAGATAATTTGAAAAAGAAGCTGTGAGGATGGTAGAATAATGGTCAACTTGGAATTGGCGAGAAAACAAATTTACTTCGTTCGAAAGCAATTGTGACAATCGCTTCATTACGACACCCGGTGC
>NW_017079929.1:0-279 GCF_001483705.2 Eufriesea mexicana | reverse complement strand
GCGGTCTCGACATGTTATGTTGAATATGGTTACGTTTGGCTAAGTCACGTTTACCTAGGGTAAAGTAGGATACATTACCTATTGTGCTGTACACCGCAATTCGGTGGGACTCAGCGATCTCACCAGATATAATATGCTCTCCTTGGCTCTCGGGTGACCAGCAATAGTGATCACGGCATGTTTGCTTGAGTTGGCTTACGTTTGTATGTGTTACGGTTGGTGGGGTTAGGATAGGATATTCTAGACTTTTGTGCTATAAACTGCTTTCCGCGGATAACT
>NW_017079928.1:0-279 GCF_001483705.2 Eufriesea mexicana | reverse complement strand
GATTATTTATTATTTATTTAAGAAATTTACTATAAATATAAAGAAGACTATAATTATAGTCTATTCGTGTACAGACATGCATTCAAAAGTATAAAAATACTTGGGCAACTAGACGTAGACATAGGTCCAGGTAAGAATTATTATATTTCCTACAGTAAACTTATATTAAGACTGTTAATATAATATATAATTATTGTAGAGTCTAGGGTGGTGGTTTAATAATAGTACTCTATTTATCGATGATAAAATTATAATACAATGTGCGGTTACAATTTGCAA
>NW_017079927.1:0-279 GCF_001483705.2 Eufriesea mexicana | reverse complement strand
TCTCTGGCTTAAACTTCTACCGTTAGGCTATACTGCGCCACGCTAGGGTTAGCTTGGATAGGTCATGTTTGTTTAGGTTAGGAATTTGTGCTATTGGCTGTCCTCGGTGGTGTATACGGCGCTTTATTGTGTTCTGCTGCCCTCTGATGCGCTTCTCTGCTCTCTGCGCTGCTCTACTACGGTTGGGTTTAGTTTTATTATGCTAGGTTGGGTTACCATGGGAGTCTGTTCTATCCTCTGCTATTCGTTTGTATCCGGCGAATTACGGTACTCTATTGC
>NW_017079926.1:0-279 GCF_001483705.2 Eufriesea mexicana | reverse complement strand
ACCTGGCCTGTCGTGGCCTGACATTTCCTGGCCTGTCCAAACCTGCACTGACATGACATGAACTGACTGACCTGACATGGCTTAACAGAACGTAACCTAACATAACCCAACCAATCCTAACCTAACCTAACCTCACCTAACCCAACCCAAGCAATAGTAACCTATCGTAATCAAACCTATCCTAAACTCACCTAACCTAACCTAACCTAACCTATCTTAATCTAACCTAACCTAACCTAACATAACATATCCTAACCTGACTTGACCTGACCGGACCTG
>NW_017079925.1:0-279 GCF_001483705.2 Eufriesea mexicana | reverse complement strand
CATAATCCCGTCCATTCGTATTTCCACCTATCGACACAACCATCCATCCATACATCGATACATATATATATCCATACATCCATACATACGTACATTCGTCCATCCGTGCCACAATCCATCCACACTAACACCCATCCTTACAGCCACCCATCCATACATACATCCATACATACGTCCATACTTCCATACACCCATCCATGAAAACATCCACCCATCCATACATCCATCGATCCATACGACCTTCCATCCATACATCCATCCACCAATCCATCCATCCTA
>NW_017079924.1:0-279 GCF_001483705.2 Eufriesea mexicana | reverse complement strand
CTACGGATGTATGTATGTATGGATGTATATATGTATGCATGTATGGATGCATGGATGTATGGTCAGATGGATTTATGGATGGGTGGGTGGATGTACGGATGTATGGATGTATGGATGTATGGATGTGTGTATGCATGTGCGGATGTATGCATGTATGGCTGTATGGATCAATGGATGTATGGATGCGTGGACGTTTGGATGGTTGGGCGTATGGAAGGATGGAAGTACCGATGGACGTATGTATGGATGGATGGCTGTATGGACGGATGGATGTATGCA
>NW_017079923.1:0-279 GCF_001483705.2 Eufriesea mexicana | reverse complement strand
ACATAACCGAACGCAACATATCGCAGCATAAGCTCCCGCGAACTCTGCTGCTGGCATCCCCAGGTTCTAGCAGAATATAGCGAAGCACTGTAGATCACAGAAACCGACCGATTAACAGTGTATAGTACGAAAGTGAAAGCTATCCTGTCTAAACTTAACCAAACCTTACCTAACCAAACATAACCAAACGCAAAATAAATTGCTGCGACCGCTATCACTCTCCTCGCCAGAGTACAGCAGAGTATAGTAGAGCAATGTGGAGCGCAGAAAGCCACCGAA
>NW_017079922.1:0-279 GCF_001483705.2 Eufriesea mexicana | reverse complement strand
AAAGTTAGCTCACCACGTTATTAATCGAGAATGACAATAAAATTGAATTTTCCTGCCAGATTCGACAGGATTGCAATGGCTATAACACGCCAAAAGGATCCATCCTCCATGCTACGCCAGGAAGCTAGCTCACCACGATATTAGTCGAAAAAATCAATAAAACTGAATTTTGCATCCAGATTCTATAGCATTGCAATGGCAATAGCACGCCAATAAAATCTCTGCTCCTTATTTGTGCAAGAAAGATAACTCACCACGATATTAGACGAAAATGTCAAT
>NW_017079921.1:0-279 GCF_001483705.2 Eufriesea mexicana | reverse complement strand
ATATGCTACTTTGACCATTGTGCTATACACTGCCTTTCGGTGGATTTCTGCGCTCTAATGCTCCCTAATATGCTCTGCTTTTCTCTACGAAGGCCACCAATTACGGCCGCCGCACATTATTTTGTGTTATGCTACGTTTGATTAGGATAGGCCATGGCAGGTCTGGTTAGGTCATCCTCTACTTTTGTGTCAGACGCAGCTATACTGTGGGTTTCAGCGCTCAACATTGCTCTACTCTGCTCTGCTGAACTCAGGGGAGGCGAGCAATACTGGTCGTGG
>NW_017079920.1:0-279 GCF_001483705.2 Eufriesea mexicana | reverse complement strand
TTGGTTTGGTTAGGTTTGGTTAGGGTCGTTTTGACTTTTGTGCTGTACACTTCTATTCGGTCGATGTCTGCGCTCCGGTTTGCGCTACTGGCCTCTGCTCTACTCTGGGGAGGACAACAATAGTGGCAGTGGCACGATAGGTGGTGTTAGGCTGCGTTTCGTGATGGTAGATAGTTTAGGACAGGTTAGGGTAGCTTTGACTGTATGCTATACACGGCTATTCGGCGGATTGCCACGATCTACATTGCCCTACTGTAATCTGCTCGAATCTGGAGAGGC
>NW_017079919.1:0-279 GCF_001483705.2 Eufriesea mexicana | reverse complement strand
CCCAGACGCAAGCTGAACATACTAGAACGCACTGCATTGCAGATATCCACGGAAATGCAATGTTTACCACGTAAGTCAAAGCTATCCAAACATAACCCAAACAAACTGAGCCTAACCAAACGTAGCCTAACACAAGTTCTAGCGCCGACAACACTACTACTGGGCCCCATATACAGAGTATTGTAGAGCAATGCAGGGAGCAGAAATCCACCGTAAAGATGTGTATCGCAGAAGACTCAAAGCTGCCCTATACTAACCTAACCAAACGTAACGTAAGCA
>NW_017079918.1:0-279 GCF_001483705.2 Eufriesea mexicana | reverse complement strand
TGCATAAGTAAGGCGGAAGGATCCTTTCGGCGTACTATAGCCATTGCAATGAAATAGAATCTGAATGGAAAATACAATTTTATTGACATTTTCGACTAATATCGTGGAGAGCCGACTTCCTTGCATAAGTAAGGAGGGAAGATCCTATTGGCCTGATATAGCCACTGCAATGCTGCAGAATCTGGCCGTAAAATTCAATTTTATTAATATTTTCGACTAATACCCTGGTGAGTTAACTTTCTCGCATATATAAGGGGGATTGATTCAAATGGCGTGCTA
>NW_017079917.1:0-279 GCF_001483705.2 Eufriesea mexicana | reverse complement strand
ACGTCAATAGAATTGAATTTAGCAGCCAGATTCTATTGCACTGCAATGGCTATTGCGTGCCAAGAGAATCGTTCCTCCTTGTTTATGCAAGGATGTCTGCTCACCACGATATTGGTCGAAAATGACAGTAAAATTGAATTTTCGAGGCAGATTGTATAGCACTGTAATGGGTATAGCGTGCCAATAGAATCTTTCCTCCTTACATATGCAAGAAACTCACCTCACCACGATATGAGTCGAAAATGTCAGTAAAGTTGAATTTTCGAGGCAGATTCTATA
>NW_017079916.1:0-279 GCF_001483705.2 Eufriesea mexicana | reverse complement strand
CGAACGTAACCAAAAAGTTACTCGCACTCGGTCAACGAAACGGGTATCATAAAAATCGTGGATTCTTTCTCTTTTAATCAGCTTTTATTTCAAGTCGATACGATTTTCCCTTCCTGAGATATCGTCGTTCAAAGTGAACCACGATCTTTGACAAATCACTATCGCCGTCTCGCTCGCGCACTCGGACCTCTTTCTCGCACTCTCTTATTGACCTACGATCCGCTATGCACCTGCACGGTGGTCAGTGATAGACGCTGAGTCAGCGGTTTCTTACCAGCA
>NW_017079915.1:0-279 GCF_001483705.2 Eufriesea mexicana | reverse complement strand
CAGTAGCTATTCTACATTATATCGATGCAGCCAATGGAATACTTGGCGGCAGCCGGTGGAATACTTACGCAAAGAAGATCATACCAATGGCACCCCGACATCGAATCTGTAGCCAGTTCTGGTACGCCTGCCGTAGAAGTCTCTGTTCGGTTTCTAGTTCTTCCGTCTCGAACGAGTGCTAAATGCATTCGAACCATCCGCGAAGCCGTGTATCTTCGTTCACGCGCCCGTTTGCCAGGAGAATTTTAACTTCTGGCCGCATCACGCCCCTAATAATAT
>NW_017079914.1:0-279 GCF_001483705.2 Eufriesea mexicana | reverse complement strand
TGCAAGCCTCCCCAGAGCCACGCAGAGAAGGCTAGAGCAAAGTAGCGCGAAAGAACACAGGAAGGAGCAGTGTATAACACAAAAGTCAATGATATCCTAACCTAACCAAGCATAACCGAAACTGTCCAAACGTAGATTAACTGAACGTGGCGAGCCGAGACCACTCTTGCTGTCCTCTCCAGAGCCAAGTAGAACTTACTGGATCATAGTGGGGCGCAGAAATCCACCGAATAGCAGTGCATAGCACAAAAGCCGATGTTATCCGCTCCTAACCCAACT
>NW_017079913.1:0-279 GCF_001483705.2 Eufriesea mexicana | reverse complement strand
AATTGCAATGGAATCTGTATCATTATTGAGCATATCAATCTCACGACAGCAGTGATCCATTGGAGGACGTTCCAACTGCCGCTCTGGGAATTGTTAATATCTATATGCATAAGTGTTGTATACACTGATAATTCTAGAACTACTGTTGAATGTAAGCCATGAGTTAATTGATTAATCGAACGGCTGCAGCAATGATCTGATGCCTGCCCTCGGTACAATTATCTCAATTGATAGTACCGCTGGATATATCCGATCTGTCCATCGTAATACTAGAATTGC
>NW_017079912.1:0-279 GCF_001483705.2 Eufriesea mexicana | reverse complement strand
AATCTTTCCTCCATGTTTTTGCAAGAATGTTAGCTCACCACATTATTCGAAAATGTCAATAAAATTGGACTTTCCAACCAGATTCTACTGCATCGCAATGGATATAGCGCTCCAGAAGGATCTTTCCTCCTTAGCTAGGCAAAAAGGTTAACTGACCACGATATTATTCCAAAATGTCAATCAAATTGAAATTTCCGGCCTGACTCTACAGCATTACAATGGCTATAGCACGCCAAAAGGATCTTCCCTCCATACTTATGCCAGGAAGCTAGCTCACAC
>NW_017079911.1:0-279 GCF_001483705.2 Eufriesea mexicana | reverse complement strand
AAGAATACAGTTAAAATATCTTTTAAACTTTTCGGTTTAAGTACTCTGACACATTTCTTATCACCTCTTATGAAGAACACAAGGTCGCATATGTTAGTGCACAAAGAAAGTATGCAGGTTTACCGAAAAAAATATTTTCTTATGAAACTTTTTTTACTGTTTCAAGATAATAAAGTTAGTTACGTACATACAATCACAGCTATTTAATATGATTCAAAAGGTAAACAAATAGCTGATAATAAGTAAATGAATGGTAAATAATAAAATGATTAAAGAAAA
>NW_017079910.1:0-279 GCF_001483705.2 Eufriesea mexicana | reverse complement strand
AGCTGACCTGACCTGACATGACCTGACCTGTTCTGACCTTACCAGGCCTGACCTGACCTGACACGACCTGTCCTGAACTGACCTTACGTGACCTGAGCTGTCCTGACCTGCCCAGACCTGTCCCGACCTGACCTGAACGGACATGACCTGACCTGACCAGACCTGACCTGACGTGACCTGACCTGCCCCGCCCAGACCTGACATGGCCTGACCAGGCCCGACCTGAACTGTCCTGACTTTAACCAGCCTTACCTGACCTGACCTGTCCTGACTGACCTG
>NW_017079909.1:0-279 GCF_001483705.2 Eufriesea mexicana | reverse complement strand
AGAGAAGAAGAGAGAGAAACAAACACAGAGAATAGTCAAACATCAAATGGAGAATAGAGAGAGCGAGAGAGAGAGAGAGTTCAGAATAACGAAGAGAGAGAGAGGGAGAGAGTTTAGAATAACGAAGAGAGAGAAAAAGGGAGAGAGAGAGAGTTCAGAATAACGAAGAGAAAGAAAGAGAGAGTTCAGAATAACGAAGAGAAAGAGAGAGAGAGTTCAGAATAACGAAGCGAAAGAGAGAGAGAGTTCAGAATAACGAAGAGAGAGAGAGAGAGTTTA
>NW_017079908.1:0-279 GCF_001483705.2 Eufriesea mexicana | reverse complement strand
ATAGCTTGTACTTTTGTGCTATAAACTCCAATTCGGTGGATTTCTATGCTATACTGCGATCTAATACTCACAGCTTTGGTCTGAGTATGTCGGAAACAGTTGCTGCGGAGCGATAGCTTGTATCGCGTTACCTTTGTTTAGATTTGGATTGTTTGGGTTAGGTTAGTTTATCTTTGATTTTCGTGCAATACACTGCAATTCTATGGACCTCTGTGTTCTACTCTCCCATAATATGCTCTGCCCAGCGCTTGAGATGCCGTCAATAGTGCTCTCGGTGTG
>NW_017079907.1:0-279 GCF_001483705.2 Eufriesea mexicana | reverse complement strand
AAACTTTTCCAAAGTGGATTATAAAGTGTTCTGAAATATCCGTTTTTACCTTGCGATAAGGAAGTCCAATTATTTCTAGATTGAGTTTGGAACTTCTAGACATCGAAAAAGAAACATCAATTGCTCTAACGATGCATCAATAAATGATAACATCCCTTAACCTTTGCGCCCTTTAGAATCAAATTTTTAATGTAAAGATAACGACTCTAATTTAAATAAAGAAACTTTTATCGGTTCGTTCAGGACTTTTCGCCTTCACATTGCATAAGGAGTTGGTGA
>NW_017079906.1:0-279 GCF_001483705.2 Eufriesea mexicana | reverse complement strand
CATTCAGCGACCATTATTGCTGGCCACCACGGAGCCAACTAGAACACATTAGTGGAGAATAGAGGGCAGAAACAATAAGACCGCAGTGTATATCAGAAGAGTATAACCTTCCCAAACCTAACCCAAACCAACTGCACATAGCCCAACATAGCCTGACTCAAACTAACGTGCCGAGACCGCTATTGTTGCCCTCCCCAGAGACACGCAGGGCATACTAGGGCGCAGTAGAGCGCAGAAATAAACCGAATAGCAGTGTACAGCACAAAAGTTAAAGCTATC
>NW_017079905.1:0-279 GCF_001483705.2 Eufriesea mexicana | reverse complement strand
CTGCCTCATTACGGTGTACAGAACAGAAGTCAGACAAATCCTAAACTACCTCAGCAAAAGCAAGCCTAACCACACGTACCCTAAAAGAATCTAGCGTGACGCGGCCACGATTTCTGTCCTCGCCAGAGCAATGTACAAATGTTAGATCACAATAGTCAGCTGAAATCCACCGAACAGCAGCTTACAGCGCAAAAGTCAAAGTAATCCTAGCCGAACCTATCAAAACGTAGCATAAGCGAACGTAACGTAACTAAACCTAACGAGCCTAGACCACTGTTG
>NW_017079904.1:0-279 GCF_001483705.2 Eufriesea mexicana | reverse complement strand
GTAATAGTGCTCGCCGCACGTTTGGTTGTGTTAAGCTACGTATGGTTATATTACGATTAGTTACGTTATTGGAGGATAGCTTTGGCTTTAGCGCTATTGTCCGTCATTAGGTAGATCTGTGCGCCCTACAGTGCTCTAACGATATCAGCTTGGATATGGGAAGGCCAGCAATAGTGGTCTTCGCACGTTATGTTTATTCAGGTTGCGTTGGGTTATGTCTGTTCAGGATATGTTAGGATAGGGTAGCTTGAACTTATTTGATGTATACTGCTATTCGTT
>NW_017079903.1:0-279 GCF_001483705.2 Eufriesea mexicana | reverse complement strand
CCGAATGTAATCTGACCCAAAGTAAAATACCGATAATACTAATGTTTGACATCCCAGAGCAGAACTGAAAATATTGGAGCACAGCAGGGCGCCGAATACAACCTAATGGAAGGCTATAGCACTAGAGCCAAAGCCACCATCTTCTAACATTGCCGATCGTAACATAGCCGAACATAACCTAACTCAACCCATCGTGCCTAGACCGCAATTGCTGCTGTCCCGAGTACCAAGCAGGACATACTAAAGCGCAGTAGATAGCAGAAATCCGCTGTAGAGCAG
>NW_017079902.1:0-279 GCF_001483705.2 Eufriesea mexicana | reverse complement strand
GGGATAGGCTTGGATAGCTCAGGCTTTTCTGACATTCACTACGATGCGATGGGTTTCCGAGCTTTACTGCCTTCTAATATGTTCTACTTGGCTCTGGCGAGGGCAGCAATTGTGGTCTCGGTACGTTCGGTTGAGTTGTGTTCTGTTTGGCTTGGCCTGGTAAGCTTAGGTTTGGTATGGCAGCTGTGAATTTTGTGCTATACACTGTTATTCGGCAGATACCTGCGATCTGCATTGCTCTGCTTGCATCCGCTTATCTCTGTGGAGGCCAGCAATAGT
>NW_017079901.1:0-278 GCF_001483705.2 Eufriesea mexicana | reverse complement strand
GCGTTGGGCGATCTATTCACCAAGCTATAACAGATTATAGATTTTGAATAGACCTATTCTCTGACAAGCAGATGACTGTACTTGCCATTGGATTGAAGACGTTAGGCGATCTATACGCCAAGCTATAACAGATTATAGATTTTGAATAGACCTATTCTCTGACATGTAGATGGCCGTACCTGCCATTGGAATGAATGCGTGAGGCGATCTATTCGCCAAGCTATAACGGATTATAGATTTTGTATAGACCAATTCTCTGGCAAGTAGATGGCTGTACT
>NW_017079900.1:0-279 GCF_001483705.2 Eufriesea mexicana | reverse complement strand
ATAAATGGAATCACAATCTTATTGTACTACTACAAAAATTTCCACTACTTCCAAACTTAATATAAGAAAAAAATTTCCCTATCCCTTTAATAAAAATATAGCAATATTTAAGGAATGTTATTATACTACTACAACAATTTTTATTAGTTTCAAACTTAATATCACAACAACAAAAAAATAATTCTGTATCTGCTTAATACAAATATCCCAATATTCAAAAAATACAATTAAAAAGTGGAATCACAATCTAATTAGATTACTACAAAAATTTCTATTAAT
>NW_017079899.1:0-279 GCF_001483705.2 Eufriesea mexicana | reverse complement strand
GACCCAAGCGGAATGTACTAGAGAACAGCAGATCGCAGGTATCCGCCGCATCGCAGTGGACAGCACAAAAGATGGAGATGCCCTAACCTTGCTGAACTAACCTATACTAAGCAAGCGTAGCTTAACTCAGCGAAACGTACCGGAGATGCTATTTCTCTCCCCGAAGCGCCGAGCATAATGTACTGGAGCACAGCAGAGCGAAAACATGCACCGAACAGCAGTGTGCAGCAAGAAAGTCGGAGCTATCATATCCAAAACAAACCTATCGTAACCTAGCTC
>NW_017079898.1:0-279 GCF_001483705.2 Eufriesea mexicana | reverse complement strand
TTAATGAAAATGACGTAGTGATAATTTGGAATTAATGAAGCCATGGTGAAAAGTGTAAAAATACATATATGTCATAACGTTATTTATAAAGTCATTAACGAAAGATCTCCAGTCGTGTCGCTTCGGACCGGCAGAATGGGACGATCCCAGTCGTATCGCTTCCAAACGGCCGAAGGGGACGGACCCAAGTCGAGACTGCTCGGAACGACTGAATGTACGATCCCCGCTCCGGTCGATGCTAACAAAATATTATTACGGGTATTCCACTGACGAATAGCA
>NW_017079897.1:0-279 GCF_001483705.2 Eufriesea mexicana | reverse complement strand
ACATAATGGTTACCTTGCTGTCAATTGGAAATATCTCAAGCCATAACCGTACTCTACATAGGTTATTCTATAGTTACTTTAGCATTTACATGATCAGTCCACAAATTGTTCCAACGAATATATTACTGTGACAATGGACGTACTCAGTACTGTGTTGCCAACCGTTAGTGTCGCGAGCGATAATGGATCTGTAAATTGTCCTTCTAGAATTGTTATAGAATCTAATTCATCTTTGATCTGTTTAATACAACGGATAAATTGCTCTGGTGGTAGATGTAC
>NW_017079896.1:0-279 GCF_001483705.2 Eufriesea mexicana | reverse complement strand
CGAACCTAGGCCAGACTGACGTAGCCTAACGGAACGTTGCCTAACTGAATCTAACGACTCGAGCCCTCATTTACAGTCCTCCACATAGAGGAGCAGAGTACAGTGGAGCAATGTGGAGCGCAGAAATGCACTGGATACCAGTGTATAGCACAAAAGTCAATGGGATTCTAACCTAGCATATCCAAACGTAACATAATCAAGCGTATCGTAACCAAGCATATCGCGCCACGACCACGACTGCTGGTGTCCCTAGAGTCGAGCAGGTTATAGTAGAGCACA
>NW_017079895.1:0-279 GCF_001483705.2 Eufriesea mexicana | reverse complement strand
CAGCTCCAATAAGCCCCGCGTTATCAGCAATTTACAGCACAATACTGAGTACAACCACTATCACAGTAATGTAGCCGTTGGACTACCCTCTTCACTGATGTTACACATTCGAACGCAATTCTACGGTTACTTATGAAAAGCGAGGTTGTGTCTAGTGACATTTACAACCACCAGCTCTGCAATTGGCACATCTTACAACAGAGCACAATTACCATTCGATTCAATTATTCTCTGAAGGTGTATATTCGACAGCAGTTGCAGAATGATAAATGAATTTCC
>NW_017079894.1:0-279 GCF_001483705.2 Eufriesea mexicana | reverse complement strand
TAACGTAACGTGCCGCGACCACTGTTGCTGGCCTCACCAGGGTCAAGCAGAGTATAGTAGAGCACACCTGAGCTCAGAAATCCACCGCATTGAAATGTATAGCACCAAAGCCGTAGATACTCCAACCTATGCGTCCCAACCTAACATAACGAGACGTAACCGAACCCAACCTAACGTGCCGAGAACACTATTACTGGCCACCACAGTGCCAACCAGAGATATTAGAGCACAGTAGTGCACAGAAATCCACAGCACTGCATTGAATAGCACAAAAGTCGA
>NW_017079893.1:0-279 GCF_001483705.2 Eufriesea mexicana | reverse complement strand
GTCAAGCTCGGTCACGTTACCTCCGACTTTCTTCCCATACACTGCTTTTCAGAGGATTTCTGCACTCGACTCTAATCTACTATATTCTCCTTGACTCTGTGGATGCCAACAATAGTTGCAGCACGCTATGTTGAGTTAGGCTGCCTGTGATTATGTTATGTTAGGTTACGTTTTGGCAGGATAGCATCGACTTTCGTGCTATACACCATTTTCCGTCGAGTTCGCGTGATCTGCTGTGCTCTACTGTATTCTGCTTTGACTTTGGTGTCCGGTAGCAGT
>NW_017079892.1:0-279 GCF_001483705.2 Eufriesea mexicana | reverse complement strand
AGAGACAGTCTGCACTACACTTCACAAGTTAGGTTGCTGAAAGATAAAAGAGAAATTTCAGAATACCCAGTCTGAAAATCGGTTCTTTGAGATACAGTATTTTAGGGCAAAGAGAAACTCTAACTGCACAGAAATTTTATGTGAAAGGAGCAGAGGGAAGTTAACTATTCACTAGCTCTTTCGTACATCGAATTTGTAAAATAAAATATGTACCAAAAAAAAAGGAAAGTACCTTTTCATTCTCTTATTAACCTGAAATGTCAATCATTCTAGCACAAC
>NW_017079891.1:0-279 GCF_001483705.2 Eufriesea mexicana | reverse complement strand
TGGTCGTCGAGAACCATGCTTTTATACCATGCCTTAACCTAGGCTTCACATCCCCGTAGGGGCCCCGTAACTCAATTTTGTCATATAGAATAACTTTTCCATTTGCTTCTAGAAAACATCAATTGGTTTACAATTTGTTTTTGTTGGAAATTGTCGATTCGCGATTTCCTTTGGTATCCCACACTATTTTCTGGAAATTACGATTCGATCTTGTTGCTAGAACGAGTACAGATATGACAGGTTATGAGAAACTCGTAAGATTATATAATTTTCCAAAAA
>NW_017079890.1:0-279 GCF_001483705.2 Eufriesea mexicana | reverse complement strand
TGAAAACGATATCACGACTAATTTCGAGCCACGTTCACAGCACTAACTTTCCTTCCGGCACGATCCTGCGCCGTCTAATTAATCCAAGATGCGCGACGGCGGCCGCCATTTTGACGACGCCGCGAGAACCGCGAATCTATGCAGGACAACTTATAACAATTAACAGCACGCGACACGTTTCGATTTTCGACTTAATAAATAATAAGAAATAATAAAAATTAAGAAATAATTCTGCACTCGTAATACACGTATACTCCTATCTCACTGCTATATAGCTTA
>NW_017079889.1:0-279 GCF_001483705.2 Eufriesea mexicana | reverse complement strand
ACGAAAGTCAAAGCTACCATTACCGAAGTTAGCTCAACCTATACCAACCAAACGTAACCAAACGCAAACTAACGTGCCAAGACCAATATTGCTGTGAATCCCAGGACTAAGCATAATATAGTACAGCACTGTACATCGCAGGAATACCCCGAATAACAGTATACAGCAGGAAGGTCTAGGTTCACCAGTCCGAACTTAACCTAACCTAACCTAACTGAACGTAAACTAACTCAACCAAACGTTCCGACACTACTATTGCTGGCCTCCATAGACCCAAGC
>NW_017079888.1:0-279 GCF_001483705.2 Eufriesea mexicana | reverse complement strand
TATATATATATAATCCCAACAAGACCGTAGGTAACATAACTGAGCCTAACGTACCTAGACCACTATTGCTGAACTCTTCAGTGCCAAGCAGAGTAAGCTAGGGCACTGTAGATCGCAGAAAGCTACCGCATTGAAGTGTAAGGCACAAAAGTGAAGTCTATCCTGACAGAACCTGACCTAACCCAAACTAGCCAAGCGTAAGGTAACTCAATCTAAAGTCCCTGTAACACTATTGCTGGCCTCCACATCGCCAAGCAGAGTACAGCAGTGCAATGTAAA
>NW_017079887.1:0-279 GCF_001483705.2 Eufriesea mexicana | reverse complement strand
GTGGTAAAACTTTACCAAGCCTGCTACTCTGTTCTATCGTTTCGTTATTTGCAAAATGCAAGTTCGCTGATAGTAGTTCAAAACGATTACGGGAAATGGAAAATTGTAAATAGGGTCCGTTGACCAACATCTAACGAACGGTGTCTGTACCAGATTCATCCAAATTATCAGTACGATAACGTTCTAGCGCTCCGACAGTAGGATTTGGGCCCCTCGAGAAACGAATCGCGCTGGCGACGAACGTGTTAAACCATATCTTATTCCACCCCCATCTTTGGT
>NW_017079886.1:0-279 GCF_001483705.2 Eufriesea mexicana | reverse complement strand
TTGAAATCAAATTGACTATCTATCGATAGTAATGGCTCGAAGTCAAATCGACTCCCTATCAATGGTAATAACTTGAAGTCAAATTGACTGCCTATCAATAGTGATGGCTTGAAGTCAAATTTTCCTAACAATAGTGATAACTCGAAGTCAAATTGACTCCCTATTAATAGTGATGGCTTGAAGTCAAATTGGCTCCCTATCAATAGTGATAACTCAAAGTCAAATTGACTCAATATCAATAATGATAACTTGAAATCAAATTGACTACCTATCAATAGT
>NW_017079885.1:0-279 GCF_001483705.2 Eufriesea mexicana | reverse complement strand
TGGACATGGGATTTTAAGATTTCGCTATTGGCAGTTCGCGGGACGAAGGATGTGCCCAAAGTCGGTGATGGAGGAGACTCCTCCTTCGAAGTGAGGTCCTTCGAGGGTTATGTTCATGGTGTCCCTTATCGAGAGGTGACCGTGGCTGCGTTAGACTCTGTTTTTGACCGGAAAGTTCGGGATTGCTCGGAGCAAATGCATATGGCAGGACCCCGCCTCCTGTGAGCCATTGTCAGCCAAGTTCCAAGTGTTGAAGCCTACTTCCCTAAATTAGGCTTT
>NW_017079884.1:0-279 GCF_001483705.2 Eufriesea mexicana | reverse complement strand
AGCAGAATATACTGGATGACAGTAGAGCGCAGATGTCCAACGCATTCCTCTGCATATCACAAAGGCTATAAATAATCTAATCAAACGTGACCTGATCTAACCCAGCCAAACGTAGTCAAACCCAACATAAGGCGCCGCGACCGCTTTTTCTGGCCTCCGCGGAGATAAGCAGACCATACTAGAGCACGTTAGAGCGAAGAAATCCACCGAATTGCTGTGTATAGCACAAAAGTCGAAGCAATCCTGCCCAAACATAAACTAACCTGGCATAACCAAGTG
>NW_017079883.1:0-279 GCF_001483705.2 Eufriesea mexicana | reverse complement strand
TGGATGTGTGGATGTATGGATGTACGAATGTATGGATGTACGTATGTATGGATGTGTGGATGAGTATATGTATGGATGTATGAATGGACAGATGTATGTATCGATGGATGTATGGATGGGTGTTAGTATTGATCGATGGACGTATGTTTCGATGGATGTATAGATGGGTGGATGTATGGATGGATGGATGTGTAGAAAGGTGGACGTATGGATGGGTATATGTATGGATGAATGGATGTATGGCTGGATGGACGTGTGGATGGTTTGAGGTATGGATGG
>NW_017079882.1:0-279 GCF_001483705.2 Eufriesea mexicana | reverse complement strand
GGATCGCATTGGTTTGCTATAGCCACTGCATTGCAATAGAATCATACCGTAAAGTTCAACTTTCATGACATCTTCTTCTAATATTGCGGTGAGCTAACCTTTCTGCGTAAATAAGGCGGAAAGAATCTAATGGTTTGCTATAGACATTGCGTTGCAATGGAGTCTGCCTGAAAAGTACATTTCTATAGACATTTTCGACAAATATTGAAGTGGGCTGTGTTTCCTGCGTAAACAACGAGGTAAGATTCTATTGGTTTGCTATAGCCATTGCATTACTAT
>NW_017079881.1:0-279 GCF_001483705.2 Eufriesea mexicana | reverse complement strand
CTCATATTACATTGAGATAGGTTATGGTTGAATGTGTTACGTTTGGTTTGGTTAGGATAGGCTGCTTTTTCTTTTGTGCTTTTGACCGATATACGGTTGATTTCTGCGCTCTAGTGTGTACTAATATGATCTTCTAGGCTCTGGGGACGCCAGAGATATTGGTCTCGTCACATCATGCTTAGTTTCACTACGTTTGGATTGGTTAGGCAAGGTCAGGTTAGGTCATGATATGTCTGACTCTTGTGCTGTTCACTGCAATGTGGCGAGTTTCTGCGCACT
>NW_017079880.1:0-279 GCF_001483705.2 Eufriesea mexicana | reverse complement strand
CGAATTGATAATATGATAATTTATTTAGTATACTTGGAGTATACTTTGATTCTCGAATATCAGGGATATTCGGAAATTTCCCTAATTCCTTATTTTTTCCATGCCTTTATACACGTTTTATCGTTCACTTTTCAAGCTCTTGGATCCTCGAATGATACCAAAATTTACATTATCAATTCGTAAAATATTATGTTTGCGAGAAAAAGAAGGAACGAGGATTAATTTGAATAAATAAGATAATGACTTTTTCCAAAATTTGTTTTAAGAAGTTAGCTCGAT
>NW_017079879.1:0-279 GCF_001483705.2 Eufriesea mexicana | reverse complement strand
TGTATGTTTTGATGTCTGTATGGATGTATGGATGGATGGATGGATGGATAGTTGTATGGATGTGTGGATCGATGGATGAATGGATGGGTGGATGTATGAATGGATGGATGTATAGATGGATGGATTTACGGATGTATGCATGTATGAACGAATGGATGTATGGTTGGACGGATACGCGGATGGATGGATGTATGGATGTATGGATGGGTGCTTGAATGAGTGGATGGATGTGTGGTTCGATGGAGGGATGGATGGGTGAATGTATGGATGGATGGATGG
>NW_017079878.1:0-279 GCF_001483705.2 Eufriesea mexicana | reverse complement strand
CTATCGCCTGCAATCCAATGGCAAGTACAGCCATGTACTTGCCAGGGAATAAGTCTATTCAAATTCAATAATCTGTTATAGCATGGTGAATAGATCGCCTAACGCCTACATAACAATGACGAGTACAGCCATCTACTTGCCAGAGAATAGGAATATTCATGATCTATAATCTGCTATAGCTTGGTGAATAGATCGCCTAAGGCCTTCAATCCAATTGCAAGTATATCCACCTACTTGCCACAGAACAGGTCTATTCAAAATCTATAACCTTCTATAGAT
>NW_017079877.1:0-279 GCF_001483705.2 Eufriesea mexicana | reverse complement strand
ACAGCCATCCGTCCATACATCCATCCATGCATACAAGCACCCATCCATACATCCATCGATCCCCACATCTACCCATACATACGTCCATACTTATATACATCCATATATCCATACATACGTACATCCATACTATCGCACATACATACATCAATTAATCCGTCCAAAAATACAGCCATACATCCATACATACGTCCATACGTACATCCAAACATCCGAACATACACCGATTCACACATCCGTACATACATCCATACATACATCCATACATACATGCATACC
>NW_017079876.1:0-279 GCF_001483705.2 Eufriesea mexicana | reverse complement strand
GATCCGCCTGGCCCTGCCGATGCCAGCAATAGTGGTCCCTGCACCTAAAGTTGAGGTATATTAGGTATGGTTGTGTTACGTTTGGTTAGGTTAGGATAGGTTAATTTTGACTTTTGTGCTATACACCGCCATTCGGTGGATTCCTGCGCTCTGTATAGTTCCAATATGCCCTGCTTGTCTGTGGGGATGCAAGCAATACTAGTCTCGGAACATTACATTCAGTTCGGCTTCGTTCGGATAGGTTAGGTTATTATATCTACCACTTTCGTGCTATACTCT
>NW_017079875.1:0-279 GCF_001483705.2 Eufriesea mexicana | reverse complement strand
AAAATCGATTTTTTGCTTAAAAATCGATTAAGCCGTGGGGCGATTTCGCTGAAACTTCACCAATTGCTGTTATTCAGTGAATAACGCTATTCTGCCAAGTTTTGTGAAGAATGGCCGGAGCAGTCAGATTTTATCGCAAAAAAATCGAAAGTTTTCCTAAAATTCGACGAAGCCGCGGGCAGATTTCGCTGAAAATGCGCCAAACGCTGTTATTCGGTGATTAACGCTATTCTGCAAAGTTTTGTGAAGATCGGCCGGAGCAGTCAGACTTTATCGCAA
>NW_017079874.1:0-279 GCF_001483705.2 Eufriesea mexicana | reverse complement strand
TGCAGTGCTACTGTATCTGGCTGGAAAAAAAATTATATAGACAGATTCTACTAATATCGGGGACAGCTAACATTCTTGCATAAATAAGGAGGAAAGACTGTATTGGCGTGCTATAGCCATTGCAATTCAATAGTATCTGCATCGAAAATTCAATTTCATTGACATTTTAGGCTAATATCATGGTGAGCTAACATTCTTTTATAAATAAGGAGGAATGATACTATTGCCGTGCTATAGCCATCACAATGCAATAGAATCTCCCCCGAAAATTCAATTTTA
>NW_017079873.1:0-279 GCF_001483705.2 Eufriesea mexicana | reverse complement strand
CATAACATACACAAACATAGCGTATATCAGCCCAACGTGCCGAGACAGCTATTGCTGACGCTCGAGTGCCAAGTAGGACATACTGGAGCAGAGTAGAGTGCAGAAATCCACCGAATACCAGAGCACAGCACAAAAAATAAAGCTATCCTACGCAAACTTATCCTAACCGTGCCTAACCGAACGTAACGTGGCGCAAAGTAACGTGCCGAGAACACTATTCCTGGCCATCCCAGTGCCAAGCCGAAAGTATTAGAGCACTGTTGTGCCCAGAAACGCACC
>NW_017079872.1:0-279 GCF_001483705.2 Eufriesea mexicana | reverse complement strand
CAACCATCCATCCATCCATACATCCATACATCCACACATCCATCCATCCACTCATCCGTCCACCCATACATCCATCCGTACATACATCCATACATCCATAAATTCATCCACGCATCCATCCATCCACATATCCAACCACGCATCGTTCCATCCGTACGTTCATCCATCCATACACCCATCCATACGTAAATGCATACATCCATATATCCACCCATTCTCACATCCATACGACCGAACACTCAACCATCCATCCATCCATACTGCCATCATTCAACATAT
>NW_017079871.1:0-279 GCF_001483705.2 Eufriesea mexicana | reverse complement strand
TTCGACTAATATCGTGGTGAGCTAACTTCCTTGCGTAAGTAAGCAGGAAAGATCCTCTTGACGCGTTATAGCGGTTGCAGTGCTGTAGAACCTCCTTAGAAAGTTCAATTTTAATGATATTTACGACCAATATCGTGGTGAGATAGCTTTCTTGCATAAATAAGGAGGAAATATACTGTTGGCGTGCTATTGGCATTACAATGCTATAGAATCCTACTGGAAAATTCAATTTTATTGAAATTTTCGACTAATATCGTGGTGAGCTAACTATATTGCATA
>NW_017079870.1:0-279 GCF_001483705.2 Eufriesea mexicana | reverse complement strand
AATTTTTTGCCGAGAGGTGAACCAAAATAGACGAAGTATGATCCCCTGTGAAAATATGTTACCTGGATTTCCTTCAAAATTCAACGATCCTGTATTCGGAATACAGTGAATAGGTACGTAAGTAGGTACATAAGTGATCTCTTTTGGACTAATACGAATTGAACAACGGGATTACGGGATTGGTATTACGGTATGTATCGAGGATTCTTAGAGACTAGGATCTCGAGGAATTCAAATTATCCCTCGGTTAAAGAGATTCGAATTGCCAGGACGAAGCAT
>NW_017079869.1:0-279 GCF_001483705.2 Eufriesea mexicana | reverse complement strand
AGCCATTGCAATGCTGTAGAAACTAGCTGGAAGGTTCAATTTTATTGACATTTTCGACTAATGTCGTGGGCACCTTTCTTTCTTGGGTATATATGGAGGAAAGATCCTACTGGCGTGCTGTAGCTATTGCAGTGCCATAAAATCTGGCTAGAAAATTCAATTTTTTTGACATTTTCTAATAACATAGCTGTCAGCTAACCTTCTTGTATAAATATAGACGAATCATACTATTGACGTGCTACAGCCATAGCAAAGGTGTAGAATCTGGCTGGAAAACAC
>NW_017079868.1:0-279 GCF_001483705.2 Eufriesea mexicana | reverse complement strand
ACTTGCCAGAGAATAGTTCTATTCATAATCTATAACATGTTATAGCTTGGTGAATAGATCGCCCAACGCCTTTAATCCATTGGCAAGTACAGACATCTAATTTCCAGAGAATAGGTCAATACAAGAAATATAACCTGTTATAGAATGGTGAATAGATCGCCCAACGCCTTCAAACCGATGGCAAGTACACCAATCTACTTGCCGGAGAATAGGTCCATTCAAAATCTATAACCTGTTATAGCTTAGTGAATAGATCGCCTAACGCCTTCAATCCAATGG
>NW_017079867.1:0-279 GCF_001483705.2 Eufriesea mexicana | reverse complement strand
GTCACCTGGATCGACGTAGTCGTGGTGGGGTGATACGTCTCCCGAAACAGCGGCCTCTCGTCGAGCGAGACGTACCTGGAGGAGCACGGAAATTTCCTTAGTGGACTCATGGCTCGTCCGTTCTGGTCCTGGGGGACTTCAACGCCTACTCCGTGCCGTGGGGTTCCCCACAGACAGACGCTCGGGGCTAAGCCCTACAATATTGGGCCTCGGAGATGGATCCCCGGTTGCTCATCCGGGGTTCCGTAGGCACGTGCGTCCGGTGGAACGGCACGTCCA
>NW_017079866.1:0-279 GCF_001483705.2 Eufriesea mexicana | reverse complement strand
TATGGATTTATGGATGTATGGACGAAGGGATGTATGGATGGATTGAGGGGTGGATGCATGGATATATGTATGGATGGATGTATGGATGTATGGATGTACGGATGTATTGATGTATGGATGTATGGATGGATGGATGTATGAGTGGACTGATGTATGGATGGACGGATGTATGTATGGATGTGTGAATGGATGGATGTATGAGTGGATGGATGTGTGGATGGACGTGTTTTCGTGTGTATGGATGTATGGATGTATATATGTTTGCATGCATGCATGGAT
>NW_017079865.1:0-279 GCF_001483705.2 Eufriesea mexicana | reverse complement strand
TAGGAAGATTCTATAGCTTTGCTATGCCTATAGCACGCCAATAGTGTCTTTCCTCCTTATTTATGCAAGAAAGCTAACTCACCGCGATATTAGACGAATATATCAATGAAATTGAATTTTCCAGCCAGATTCTACACCATTGCAATGGATATATCACGCCAAAATTATCTATCCCCCTACCTATGCAAGGAAGATAGCTCACCACGGTATAAGTCGAAACTGTCAATAAAATTGAACTTTCCAGGCAGGTTCTACAGCATTGCGACGGCTATAGCACGC
>NW_017079864.1:0-279 GCF_001483705.2 Eufriesea mexicana | reverse complement strand
ATTCTATAGCACTGCAATGGCTACAGCACGCCAATAGAATCTTTCCACCTTATTTATCGAAGATAGTTATCTCACGAAGATATTAGTCGAAAGTGTCAATAAAATTGAATTTTGCAGCCAGATTCTATTGCACTGCAATGGCTACAGCGTGCCAATGGAATCTCTCCTCCTTATTAATGCATGGATGTGAGCTCACCACGATACTAATCGAAAATGTCAATAAAACTGAATTTTCCATTCAGATACTATTGCATTGCAATGGCTATATCTGGCCAATAG
>NW_017079863.1:0-279 GCF_001483705.2 Eufriesea mexicana | reverse complement strand
CATACTAGACCGCAGTAAAACACAGAAAGCCACCGAAAAGCAGCGTATAGCACAAAAGTCAAGACTCCCCTGTACTATCCTGACCAAACGTAGCATAACCGAACGTAGCGTAACTGAACGTAACTTGACGCGACCACCGCTGCTGGCATCCCCAGAGCCAAGCGGAAAATACTGGAGCACAGCAGAGCGCTGAAAAACTGCAGCATTGCAGTGAACAGCATAATAACTGTAGTTATCCTGACCTAACCTGACCAAATCTAACTCAACCAAACGCAGCAT
>NW_017079862.1:0-279 GCF_001483705.2 Eufriesea mexicana | reverse complement strand
CATGCATAAATAAGGAGGAAAGATGCTATTGGCGTGCTATAGCCGTTGCAATGATATAGAATGCGGTTGGAAAATTAAAATTTAATGACATTTTCGACTAATATAGTGGTGAGCTCGCTTTCTTGGATAAATAAGGCGGAAAGATACAATTGGCGTGCGATAGTCGTCGCAATGCGATAGAATCTGGCTGTAAAATTCAATTTTATTGACTTTTTTGACTAATATCGTGGTGGGCTTACCTTCTTGCATAAATAAGGATGAAGGTTTCAATTGGCGTGC
>NW_017079861.1:0-279 GCF_001483705.2 Eufriesea mexicana | reverse complement strand
CTAACCCAACCGAACGTAACCTAACTGTACATAAGGTGCCGAGACTAGCTTTGCTTGCATCCCTAGAGCCAAGCAGAGCATATTAGAGCAATGTAGAGCGCAGAAATCTACCGTATAGCAGTGTATGCCGCAAAAGTAAGAGGTATCCTAACATAATCTGTCCTAACCTATCCTAAGCGATCGTAGCATAACTAAACATAATGTGCCGAGAATAACATTGCCGGACGGCCCAGAGGCAAACAGAGCACATTAGAGCAATGCAGAGATGTGCACTAGGTA
>NW_017079860.1:0-279 GCF_001483705.2 Eufriesea mexicana | reverse complement strand
CTTATTGACTTTTTCGACTGATATCTTGGTGAACTATGTTTCTTGCATAAATAAGGGTGAAATGTACTATTGGTTTGCTATAGCCATGGTAATGCTATAGAATCTGGCTGGAAAATTTAATTTTATGCACACTATCGGCTACTATCGCGGTGACCTAACTTTCTGGCATATAGAAGGAGGAAATGTTGTACTGGCGTGCTATAGTCATTGCGATGATATAGAATCCGGATGGAAAATTCAATTTTATTGATGTTTTCGAATAACATCGAGGTCACCTAA
>NW_017079859.1:0-279 GCF_001483705.2 Eufriesea mexicana | reverse complement strand
TATTTATGCAAGAAGATTAGCTCACAACGATATTAGTCGAAAATGTAAATAAAATTGAATTTTGCAGCCAGATTCTATAGCATTGCAATGGCAACAGTAGGCCAATAGAATTCTTCCTACTTTCGTATACAATGGAGTTAGCTCAACACGATATTAGCAGAAAATAACAATAAAATTTAATTTTCAGGCAGATTCTATAGCATTGCAATTGCTATATCACGCCAATAGGATCTTTCCTCCTTATTTATGAAAGAAAGCTCGCGCACCACGATATTAGTC
>NW_017079858.1:0-279 GCF_001483705.2 Eufriesea mexicana | reverse complement strand
ATTGAACTTTCCTGGCAGATTCTAGAGCATTGCTATGGCTATAGCACACCAATAGAGTCATTCCTCCTCATTTACGCGAGAAAGTGAGTTCACCAGAATATTAGACGAAAATGTCTATAGAATTGAATTTTCCAGTCTGATTCTATAGCTCTGCAATGGCTATAGCACGCCATAGGATTCTTTCCT
Organism: Eufriesea mexicana; assembly: GCF_001483705.2. Classification (NCBI taxonomy): domain Eukaryota; kingdom Metazoa; phylum Arthropoda; class Insecta; order Hymenoptera; family Apidae; genus Eufriesea; species Eufriesea mexicana. The sequence goes on along the minus strand of NW_017079858.1, from coordinate 93 downwards.
CCGCATTTATGCAAGAAAATTAGCTCACACCGATATTAGTCGAAAATAACAATAAAAATGAATTTTTCAGACAGATTCTATAGCACTGCAATG
>NW_017079857.1:0-279 GCF_001483705.2 Eufriesea mexicana | reverse complement strand
ATGGCTATATCACGCCAACAGAATCTACCCTCCTTATTTATGTAAGAGAGCTTGCTCACCACGGTGTTATTCGAGAATGTAAATAAAATAGAATTTTCCGACCAGATTCTGTAGCATTGCAGTGACTATAGCACGCCAGTAGAATGTTTCCTCCTTATATATGCAAGAATGTTTGGTCACCACGATATTAGACGAAGACGTCAATAAAATTTAATCTTCCCGCCAGACTCTATAGAATTGCAATTCCTATGGCGCGCCAACAGAATCCTTCCTCCTTAC
>NW_017079856.1:0-279 GCF_001483705.2 Eufriesea mexicana | reverse complement strand
CCTATACTCTGCTATTCTATGGATTTCTGCCCTCTACCCTCCTCTAATATGTTCAGTTCGTCTCTGGGAGGGGCAGCAATAGTGGTATAGTCACGTTACGTTGAGTTAGGCTACGTTTGCCAAGGTTAGGTTAGGTCAAGTTGGATTAGGATATTTTTCACTTTTGTGATTTACACTGAAATGCGGCCGATTTCTGCGCCATACTGTGCTCTAATACGCTCTGCATGGCTCTGAGGTGGCAAGCAATAGCGGTCTCGGCACGTTAGGTTCAGTTTCGCT
>NW_017079855.1:0-279 GCF_001483705.2 Eufriesea mexicana | reverse complement strand
TGCTGTCCTTTTTTTGACACTATCGCCATGCATCGCTGCGCTGCCGTGATTTCTCACATAAAATGGTGAAGCTTGTAGAAAGAATTGTAGACGCTAATTAGCGTTCCTTTGCGGTGATAAGGACTGACGACAATAAACGAATACGTATGTGACATGAGAGTACAAACAATTTCGGTATAAGGAACATAGATATCTCAATGCTATGCTGCCACTTCATCGCCTACTGTGCGATAACATCTGCCCCAAGGCACGACTACTTCCTCCCCATGTTTCATCAAC
>NW_017079854.1:0-279 GCF_001483705.2 Eufriesea mexicana | reverse complement strand
GCGAGTAAGTAACCTCACTACGATATTATACGAGAATGTCAATAAAATTGAATTTTCCAGCCATTTTCTATAACACTGCAACGGGTATAGCGCGCAAATAGAATCTCTCCACCTTAGTTTCGAAAGAAAGTTAGATCACCACGATAGACGAATATGTTATTAAAATTGAAATTTTCAGCCAGATTATATAGCATTGCAATGGCTATAGCACGCCAATTGATTCTATCCTCCTTATTTATGCAAGAAAGCTTGCTCACCGCGATATTGGTAGATAATGTT
>NW_017079853.1:0-279 GCF_001483705.2 Eufriesea mexicana | reverse complement strand
AGTTACCACACAACGATATTAGTCGAAAATGTCAATGAAATTACATTTTACAGACAGATTCTGAAGCATTGCTATGGCGATAGCTGGCCAAAGGAATCTTTCCTCCGTATTTATGCAGAAAAGTTACCTCACCACGATATAAGTCGAAAATGTTTATAAGGTTGCATTTTCGAGGCAGATTCAAAAGCATTGTAAGGGCTATAGCGCGGCAATAGCATGTTTCCTCCTTATTTATACAAGAAAGTTACCACACAACGATATTAGTCGAAAATGTCATTG
>NW_017079852.1:0-279 GCF_001483705.2 Eufriesea mexicana | reverse complement strand
TATTTACAATTGACAGTACGGCGCCAACTACATCCACCAATAGCGCACTTTAGCCGTTCTGTTGTCCTGTTTTACAATCATATTGATTCTATAGCACTCCTTCGAATGATAAGAAGCACACCCTTAGACCCTAGAGGTATTAACAATTGACAAGACAGTACTGTGAACAGTCATCATCACAGTACTGTAGCCGTTGGACTACTTTGTTCAGTCATCGTGTACATTCCAATGCATATCTTGAATAACCAACGTATTATAGGGTTGTGCCTAGGGACACTT
>NW_017079851.1:0-279 GCF_001483705.2 Eufriesea mexicana | reverse complement strand
AGCCTTTGCAATGCTATAAAATCAGGCTGGAAAGTTCAATTATATTGACAGTTTCGACTAATACTGTGGAGACCAAACTCTCTTGCTCAAATAGGGAGGAAAGATACTATTGGCGTGCTATAGCCATTGCGTTGAGATGGAATTTTTTGTAAAATTCGAATTTACTGACATTTTCGATTAACATCGTTGTGACCTAACTTTCTTGCATAAATAAGTAGGAAAGAATCTATTGGCGTGCTATGGGCATTGCAAAGCTACAGAATCTTCCTGGAAAATTCA
>NW_017079850.1:0-279 GCF_001483705.2 Eufriesea mexicana | reverse complement strand
ACACAAGCTGAAAGCGTTAAAGCACTGTTGCGAGCAGAAATACACCTGACAGCAGGCTATAGCACTCAAGCCAAAGCTATCCTTTTTTTATCTTTTTTTTCACATGGGGTAAATCTTCCAAATATACCCGACACCCTTAGGGAAGGGGCGGTGTTATGTGGGATTTTTACCCACTATAGCCCCCACGATGGCCAGCCCTTCGCATTTAGGTGCGCCCTGGACTTCGTGGCGAGGCAATTGCCAGGAGGCCCCCGCGACGCAACCGCACCCCCCCCCCCC
>NW_017079849.1:0-279 GCF_001483705.2 Eufriesea mexicana | reverse complement strand
ATGTATGGATGTACGAATGTATGGATGTACAGATGCATGGAAGTAAGTATGTGTGGTTGGATGGATGGATAGGTGGATGGACGGAAGGACGGATGTCTGTATGGATGTATGCATGGATGTATGCGTGGACGTGTGTATGGACGTATGTATGGATGCATTGATGGGTGTATGTATGGATGTGTGTGGGTGCATGTATGGATGTGTGGATGTACGTATGCATGTATGTATGGATGGATGGTTGTCTGGTTGGACGGATTTATGGATGTATGTATGTGTGCG
>NW_017079848.1:0-279 GCF_001483705.2 Eufriesea mexicana | reverse complement strand
ACTACAGTATTTCAGTATTTTAGCATTTTAGTATGTTAGTATTTGATATTTTAATATTTTTTATTATCATTAACAGTTCTGAACAATACTTATTTTGCAAAATGGTAACGAAAAAAATATTGTCGTGTGATCCAAGGTTCCACCTTTTGGAAATTAAATAAAATGTTTCGTGGCGAGAGTAAGGATCGATTATATCGATGTGAATTTTGATTACAGGTATTGTCACGAAGAATTCTCTTTAACACGAACTTCTTTAAAGATTCTACTATATTTCTACGA
>NW_017079847.1:0-279 GCF_001483705.2 Eufriesea mexicana | reverse complement strand
ATGTATGGATGTAAGAATGTATGGATGTATGCATGTATGGATGTATGAATGTCTGGATGTATGGACGTATGGATTTACGAATTTATGGATGTACGGGTGTATGGAAGTATGTATGTATGTATGGATGGATGGATGGATTGGTGGATGGATGCATGGATGGATGGATGTATGGATGTATGTATGGATGTATGAATGGATGTATGTATAGTTGTATGAATGTATGGATGGATGGATGTATGTATGGATGGATGTATGGGTGTATGGATGTATGCATGTATG
>NW_017079846.1:0-279 GCF_001483705.2 Eufriesea mexicana | reverse complement strand
CTCTGCTCTAGTATGTTATGCTTGGCTCTGTGGAGGCCAGCAATGGAGGCCTCGCCCTGTGAGGTCTAGTTATTCTACGTTTGCTTAGGTTAGGTTGTTCCTGGTTTCATTATGGTGGCATTGACTTTTGTGCTACACACTGATATTCGGTGGATTCCTTCGCTCCACTCTTGTCTGATATATTCTGCTTTGTTCTGGAGAGGTTAGCAATAGCGTTCTCGGCACGATAGGTAGAGCTACGCTACGTTGGGTTATGTTACGCTTGGTTGCGTTTGGATA
>NW_017079845.1:0-279 GCF_001483705.2 Eufriesea mexicana | reverse complement strand
ACTATTGCTGGCCTCCCCAGAGGCAAGCAGAATATACTAGAGCTCAGTACAAAGCAGGAGTCCGCCGAAAGGCAGTGTATAGCACAAGATGGATGACACCATAACCTACCTTATGCTGACCGAACCTACCCGAGCATGGTGTGACTCAGCAGAGCGTGACGAAACCAATATTGCTGCCCACCCCAGAGCCAAGCAGAACATGTTAGAGTACAGTATAAAGCAGACATCCAACGAATAGCAACATACAGCACAGAAGTCAGGGCTACCGTAAACCTAACC
>NW_017079844.1:0-279 GCF_001483705.2 Eufriesea mexicana | reverse complement strand
GGATTATGGATGGATGGAGGTGCGTATGGATGGACTTATGGATGTATGGATGCATGGATTGATGGATTATGAATGGATGGAAGTGCGTATGGATGGACTTATGGATGTATGGATGCATGAATGTATGGATGTATGAATGTATCGATGGATGGATGTATGGATGCATAGATGTATGGATGGATGTATGTACGGATAAATGGTTGTGTGGATGGATGGATGTATGGATGGATTGAGGTGTGGATGGAGGGATGTACGGAAGTATGAATGTATGGATGTATG
>NW_017079843.1:0-279 GCF_001483705.2 Eufriesea mexicana | reverse complement strand
TACACGCAACAATACATACATCCATAGATACATCCGTAAATGCATCCATACATACATTCACCCGTACATCCCCACACCCATACAACCATAAATGCATCCATTCGTTCGTCCACCTTTCGATACATCCATCTATTAGTACATCCATACATACATCCATCAATACATCCATACACCCGTACATCCGTAAATACGTTCATCCATACTTCAATCCATATATACATCCAACAATCCAAACAGCCATTCATCCACACATACATCCATCCATACATCCATCTTTCC
>NW_017079842.1:0-279 GCF_001483705.2 Eufriesea mexicana | reverse complement strand
ATTTCTGCTCTCTACAATGCTCTAATATATTCTGCTTGGCCCTGGGCCGTCCTACAACAGTGGTCGCGCCATGTTAGTTTGCGCCAGGTAACATTCGGTTACGTTACGATTGGTACTGTTAGGGGGGGGGGGCTAGCTATGACTTTTGCGCTATACACTGCTATGCAGCGGATTTCTGCACTCTGCTGTGCCATAATATGTTCATCTTGGCTCTGGAAGGGCCAGAAATAGTGGTATCGGCACGTTACGTTGAGTTAGGCTATGTTTGGATCGGTTTTG
>NW_017079841.1:0-279 GCF_001483705.2 Eufriesea mexicana | reverse complement strand
AAAGCATTCTTAATATATAATATGTATATATAAGTTATGTAAATTCGTAAAATTTATTAAAAATTTGCTTTTTATAACTTTAAAATGTTGTTTTAAGCACTTATATATTAAAAACTATTATTAGGAAGAAGTAAATGGCACTGTTATATTGTTTCTATAACGTGTACATTCAACTCATGAATTAATTGCATAGATGTTAGTAATTAATGGAAAACAAATAGCATCTTCCATATGAATTCATGTCCTCTGTGCAATAATTATTAATAATTAATTAATTAA
>NW_017079840.1:0-279 GCF_001483705.2 Eufriesea mexicana | reverse complement strand
TATATGGATGGATGGATGTACGTATTGATGTATGTGCGGATGTATGGATGGATGGATGGACTGATGGATGTATGTATGGATGTATGGATGTATGTACGGATGTATGTATGTATATATCTATGTATGTATGTATGGATGTATGATTGGATGTGTGTATGAATGTATGTGTGGTTGTTTGTATGGATGCATGTATGGATGTATGTATGGTTGTATGAATGGATGTATGTATGGATGTGTGTGATGGTGTATGTATGTATGGATGGATGTATGTGTGGGTGT
>NW_017079839.1:0-279 GCF_001483705.2 Eufriesea mexicana | reverse complement strand
GATCCATACATCCATCCATCCATACATCAATACACCAATCCATCCATCTATCCATCCATACATACATCCATCCATACAGCCATCCATCCATACATACATCCATCGGTACTTCCATCCCTCCATATGCCCATCCATCCATACGTCCACCTATCCATACATCCACCGATCCATATAGCCATACATAAATACATCCACACATCCATACATACATCCATTCAACCATACATCCATACATCCATACATCCATACATGCATGCATACATTCATTCTTACATCCAT
>NW_017079838.1:0-278 GCF_001483705.2 Eufriesea mexicana | reverse complement strand
CCATTGCGTTGCAATGCCTAGAGCACGACAACAGAATCTTTCCTCCTTATTTATGCAAGAAAGATAGCTTACCACGGTATAAGTCGAAAATGGCAACAAAATTGAACTTTCCATTCAGTTTCTATAGCATTGCGACTGGTACAGCACGGAAATTGAAGCTTTCCTCCTTATTTACGCAATAAAGTTAGCTCGCCACGATATGTGTCGAAAATATAAATAAAATTGAATTTTCCAGGAAGATTCTATAGCTTCGCAATGCCTATAGCACGCCAATAGAA
>NW_017079837.1:0-279 GCF_001483705.2 Eufriesea mexicana | reverse complement strand
CGCCGCACTGCAGCGTAGAGCACAAAAGTCAAACATACCCCGAACTGAAATGTCCTAACCTAATCTACCCAAACGTAGAGTGACTCAAAATGACGCGACGAGACCAATATTGCTCGCATCCCCAGAGCAAAGCAGAATGAAGTAGAGCACAGTAGGTCACAGAAATCCACTGAATAGCAGTTCCTAACCTAGCCAAACATATCATATCCAAACGTCACCGAGCTCAGCCCAACATGGAGATATCTATATTGCTGGTATCCAAGGAGACAAGCACACGGA
>NW_017079836.1:0-279 GCF_001483705.2 Eufriesea mexicana | reverse complement strand
CAACATATCAGGCCGCGACATTTATTTCTGGCGTCCACAGAGACGTGTTGAATATGATGGAGCACCGAAGAGCGTAGGAATCCCTAGAATAGCTTTGTGCAGAACAAAAGACACACCAATCCAAACCCAAGCTAACGTAACTGGGCCTAAACGAACGTAACACAGCTCAACATGACCCGCCGAGACCGCTATTGCTGACGTCTACATAGCCATGCGGAACATTGTAGAGCACAGTAGATTGCAGAAATCCACCGAATAGCAGTGTATGGCACAAACGTC
>NW_017079835.1:0-279 GCF_001483705.2 Eufriesea mexicana | reverse complement strand
TTGGCGTGCTATAGGCTTGCAATGCAGTAAAATCTGGCTGGAAAGTTCAATCTTATTGATAGTAGCCTCTAATATCGTGGTAGGCTATCTTTCTTGCATAAGTAAGGACCTAAAGATTCTATTGGCGTGCTATAGCCGCCCAAGTGCTGTAGAATGTGGCTGAAGAATTCAGTTTTATTGATATTTTCGACTAATAAAGGGGTGATCAGTCTTTCGTGCATAAATAAGGAGAAAAGATACTACTGGCCTGCCATACCCGCTGACATGCTGTAGAGTCCG
>NW_017079834.1:0-279 GCF_001483705.2 Eufriesea mexicana | reverse complement strand
CCCACAGAATTCATTCGCGAAGCCACGCGACATTTTTTGGTCCTTCGATCCGAATAGTGACTTGTGACGCGATCCAAAGACCATTTTCTTTAACAGTTATAAAAATAGAACTCGCGAGTTTTCGTTACTGTTCAAATTGTGCCGAATCATCTGAGATCACATGACGAAAAGATGGAATGAGATAACCGATAAGGTATGCCTAATGCAGGGTATTGGCGTAGACATGGAATTAATATTAATGTAGGAATGCTAGGATTTGAGAGTAAATGCAAAGGAACG
>NW_017079833.1:0-278 GCF_001483705.2 Eufriesea mexicana | reverse complement strand
GTGGATGTATGGATGGATGGATGTATGAATCGATTCATGTATGGATGGGTGGATGTATGGATGTATGGATGGATGTGTGTATGGATTGATGGCTGTATAGATAGATGGATGTATGGATGGATAGATGTATGGATGGTCGGATCTACGGATGAATGGATGTATGGATGTAAAAATGTATGGATGTATGAATGGAAGTATGTATGTATGGATGTATGTATGGATGTATGTATGGTTGTGTGCATGGATGTATATGTGTGTGTTTGTATGGATGTATGTGT
>NW_017079832.1:0-279 GCF_001483705.2 Eufriesea mexicana | reverse complement strand
ATCGATGTATGGATCTATGGATGTATGGAACGATCGATGTATGGATGGGTGTATGTTTGGTTGGCTGGATGTATGGATGGATGGCAGTATCGATAGATGGATGTATGAATGGATAGAGTTATGGATGGACGTATGTACGGACGGATGGAGGTATGGATGTATGTACGGATGTGTGAATGGGTGTATGTACGGGCGTGTGAATTTACGTATGGATGTATGTGTGATGTATGGCTGTTTGTTTGGACGGATTTATGGATGTATGGATGTGTGGAAGTATTG
>NW_017079831.1:0-278 GCF_001483705.2 Eufriesea mexicana | reverse complement strand
TCCATACATCCATACATCCACACCTCCATACATCCATAAATCCAAACACTCGTACGTCTATCACTCGATACCTCCATCCATCCATACAACCATAGATACATACATCCATACGACCTAACAGTCATGCGTCCATACACCTGTATATCGATACATCCATCCATCCATATATCCTGCCATCCACTCATAGATCCATCCACAGATCCACCCATACATACACACATACATCCATAAATCCATACATCCATACATATATACATCCATACATCCATACCTTCGTA
>NW_017079830.1:0-278 GCF_001483705.2 Eufriesea mexicana | reverse complement strand
GTCATGTCAGGTCATGTCAGTGAGATGATGCCAGTTCAGGTCAGTTCAGTTCAGGCCAGGTCATGCAAAGTCAGGTCAAGTTTGGTCAGGTCATGTCAGGTCAGGTCGGGTCAGGTAAGATGATGTCAGTTCAGGTCAGTTCAGGTCAGGCCAAGTCAGGCATGGTCCGGTCAAGTTAGATCAGGTCATGTCAGGTCAGGTCAGGTCAGGTCATATCAGGTCAGGTCATGTCAGGTCAGGTCAGGTCTGGTCAGCTCAGGTCATGTCAGGTCAGGTCG
>NW_017079829.1:0-279 GCF_001483705.2 Eufriesea mexicana | reverse complement strand
CATCTTTTCTTGAATGCACTATAGTTGATGCAACGTATTGTGCGTTCGAGAAAAGAAGGCACATGGTGTTTACATGCTCATGCCTGATTAACTCCCGTTGACACTCCCATGATGACAGGCAGTGACCGTTATTGGCCAAAGATGGTGACGAAGGTCATCGGTCCACTGATTTTGGCCACTGCCTGTCATCAAAGGTGTATCGGCGAAGTTAATCAGCCGTGCCATCTTTTCTTGAATGCACTATAGTTGATGCAACGTATTGTGCGTTCGAGAAAAGAA
>NW_017079828.1:0-279 GCF_001483705.2 Eufriesea mexicana | reverse complement strand
GTCACTGATGATTCAATTTCTATAGCAATTGTAGGATGGCAAAAGGCAGATCTTTTATCCCTCCAGAAATTAACAATTGACAACGCAGTACCCAGTACAGCCATCAGCACAGTACTGTAGCAGTTGGATTAACTTGTTGACTGATGATTTAAATGGTCAGCAATTTTAGAGTAATCAATGTATAGATCAGTTATGGATAGAGATATTTACAATTGGCAGTACGGTACTTAGTACGTCCACCAACAGAGCACTGTAGCTGTTGGACTCATCTGTTCAGAA
>NW_017079827.1:0-279 GCF_001483705.2 Eufriesea mexicana | reverse complement strand
CATAAAGCCGAGGTCAAGTCTGCTATAATGCCCTTGTTTTTATAACGTAATTTGCATATAACGTGGTGCGAAAATTGGAATATTTTTCCTATAACGCGTTTTTCGCATAAGAATATTACAACACAAATTCCTTGCATAATTTACCTACGGAAGCACTTATTAGATATGTTAAATCAATGAAACAATCTAATTGTGTATCCTCAATATATCGACCATGTGATAAGAATGTCTGAATTCTGATAAGACCGAAGCGGTTTCATAAGTGTTTGAGAATAAATT
>NW_017079826.1:0-279 GCF_001483705.2 Eufriesea mexicana | reverse complement strand
ACCAAGTCGAAATTGGTGAAATCGGGTTTTCCAGATTTCGCGAAGAACTTCGAGTTTGCGGAGCAATTCCGCGTCATTTTCTTTTCTTTCGTGGCCCCCGAAGAGATAGGGGACCATTTCCAATCCAATCGAAATCGGTGAAAACGGGTTTTTCGGATCCCGCGAAGAATTTCGAACTTCCGGGACACTACCGCGCCATTTTCTTCAGTTTCGTGGCCCCAAAGAGATAGGAGGACGTCCCCAACCAGGTAGAGATCGGTAAAAACGGGTTTACCAGAT
>NW_017079825.1:0-278 GCF_001483705.2 Eufriesea mexicana | reverse complement strand
GTATAGCGCAAAAGTCATAGCTATCCTTTCCTAACCTGACCAATCGGAACGTTACCAAACGTAGCCGAACTCTTCGTAACCTGTCGCCTCCACTGTTACTGGCCTCCCCAGGGTCAAGCAGCATATACTAGAGGAGAGTGGAGCGCAGAAATCCATAGAAACGCAGGGAACAGCGAAAAAGTTAAAGAAACCCAAACCTAACCCAAACTAACGTATCGCAACCTGACATAGCAAAACTCATTATAACGTGCGGCGACCAGCATGGTTTCCCTCCACTT
>NW_017079824.1:0-278 GCF_001483705.2 Eufriesea mexicana | reverse complement strand
GGGGGTATGCATGGATTCATGGATGTAAGTATGTTTCGATGTATGCATGTATGGATGTATGGAGGCATGGATGTATGGGAGCATGGATGTACGAATTTCTGGATGTACGGGTCTATGGATGAATGGATGGATTGATGTATGTATTGATGTATGTATGTATGTATGTATGAATGAATGGATTGGTGGATGGATTTATGGATGGATAGGTGTATGGCTTTATGGATGCATGGTTGTGTGGATGAATGGATGTATGGATGGATGTATGTGTGAATGGCAGG
>NW_017079823.1:0-278 GCF_001483705.2 Eufriesea mexicana | reverse complement strand
TATATCACAAAAGTCAAAGATATCCTATCCTAACCCATCCAAACGCTACATAACCAAACGCAACGTCACTCAGCCTAATGTGCCGAGATCACCACTGCTGGGCTCCCCATAGCCAGCAGAATATACTAGAGCACAGTAGAGCGCAGAATTCCAGCGAAGGTGTGTGTATACCACGCATGTCAAAGCTATCCATGGCTAACCCAGGCTAACATATCCAAGCCGAATGTAGCCTAACACAACCTAGCGCTCCTTGACCGCTATTAATGGCCACCCCATAG
>NW_017079822.1:0-278 GCF_001483705.2 Eufriesea mexicana | reverse complement strand
GCTCTACTACATTCTGTTCGACTCTGTAGATGCCAGTAATAGTAGTCTCGGCGCATCAGGTAGGGTTAGGCTACGTTCGGTAATGTTACCTCCGGTTATGTTAGGACAGGGTTGCACCACGTTAGGCACTGCGATTCTATGGATTTCAGGGCTCTAATCTACCCTAACATGCTCTGATTGACGAAGGGGAGGCCACCAATTTTGGACTCGGCGCGTTACGTTTTGTTACTCTACGTTTGGTTAGATTAGTTTAGGTCAGGATGGATCAAGGTTTCTCT
>NW_017079821.1:0-278 GCF_001483705.2 Eufriesea mexicana | reverse complement strand
CGCAGGAAAGATAGTTAACCACTATATTAGTCGAAAATGTAAATAAAATTAATTCTGCCAGGCTCACTCTATATCATTGCTAAGGTTATAACACGCCAAAAGTATCTTTCCTCCTCACCTATGCAAGAAAAGTAGCGCACAACAATATTATTCGAAAATGTCAATGAAATTGAATTTTCCAGCCAAATTCTATAGTATTGCAATGGTTACAGATGGCCAATATAATCTTTCCTCCTTGTTTATGCAAGAAAGTTAGCTCACCACGATATTACACGAAA
>NW_017079820.1:0-278 GCF_001483705.2 Eufriesea mexicana | reverse complement strand
AATGATACTATTGGCTTGCTATAGCCTACGCAATGCTATAGAATCTGGATGGAAAATTCAATTACATTGACATTTTCGACTAATACTGTGGTGAGTTAACTTCCTCGCAAAAATAAGGAAGAAAGATTGTATTGGCGTGCTATAAGCTTTGCAATGCTATAGAATCTGGCTGGAAAGCTCAATACTTTTGACAGTTTCGACTATTACGGGGGTGTGGTGTCTTTCTTGCCTAAATAAGCAGGGTAGATTCTATTGGCGTGCTGTAGACCTTGCTATGA
>NW_017079819.1:0-278 GCF_001483705.2 Eufriesea mexicana | reverse complement strand
AGCTAGCTTTCTTGCATAAATAAGTAGAAAAGATGCTGTTGGCGTGCTATAGGCATCGCAATGTTGCAGAATCTTGCTGGAAAGCACAAATTTGTTGACATTTTCGACTAATATCGTAGTGTGCTAACTTTCTTGCATAAATAAGGGGGAAAGATTCTGTTGGCGTGCTGTAGGCATTGCAGTGCTGTAGAATCCGGTAGGAATTTTCAATTTTTTTGACATTTTCGACTAATATCGTAGTGATCTAACTTCCTTGCATAAGTAAGGAGGAAAGATCC
>NW_017079818.1:0-278 GCF_001483705.2 Eufriesea mexicana | reverse complement strand
CATACATACTTCCATGCAACAATCCATCCATCCATCCATACATCCATACATACATCAATACACCTTTCCTTCCATGCAAACAACCACACATCCATACATCCATTCAACCATACATCCACACATCCGTACATAAATTCATATGTACATCAATACACCCATACATCCATACATCCATACAACCAAACACTCATACATACACACATGCATTCATCTATCCATCCATACATCCATACATCCACACATACACACATCCATAAATCCTACCATCCGTACTTCCA
>NW_017079817.1:0-278 GCF_001483705.2 Eufriesea mexicana | reverse complement strand
AAGTGTAGACGAAATTAGGATGCGAAAGAACATTTTGTTCATTGCCTCCCAATATTCCAAGATCCTAACTCGAAAATAGTCTTTCTTTACGATCGTGTTATAAACCTTTAAAATACCGACCTCGCGGCTCATTTAGGTATGTCAAGGCAGGATAATCCCTACATACTTCCAATTGTGTAAAGTATTATCAGAAACGATTAGATAAAAGTAGTGAACAATTATGTTGTGGACACCATAATTACTGAATTCCAATTCGATTGATAGTAAAAGAGGAATCA
>NW_017079816.1:0-278 GCF_001483705.2 Eufriesea mexicana | reverse complement strand
GAGATACCGGTATTGCAGTGTATGGCACAAAAGTCAAAGCTCTCCTATACAAACATGACGAAGAGTAACGTAACCAAACGCACCCTGACATAACCTAATGTGCCGAGACCAGTATTGCTGGCATCCACATAGCCGAGCAAGATATACTGGAGAATAGTAGAGCGCATATGTCCACCACGTAGCGGTGTGTAGCATAAGTGTCAAAGCTATCCCATCCTAACCAGTACAATCGTCACATTAACAAATCCGGCATAGCAAAACCTGTCGTGCTACGACCG
>NW_017079815.1:0-278 GCF_001483705.2 Eufriesea mexicana | reverse complement strand
CGATATTGGTCTAAAATGTCAGTAAAATTGGATTTTCCAGCAAGATTCTATAGCGCTGCAATGCCCATAGCACGCCCAAAAATTCTTTCCTCCTTATATATGCAAGAATGTTAGCTCACAACGTTGTTAGTCGAAAATGGCAATAAATTTGAATTCTCCAAACAAATTCTATATCAATGCAATGCCTATAGCACTCCAGCAGTATATTTCCTCCATATTTATGCAAGAAAGCTAGCCTACCACGATATAAGTCGAAAATGTGAATGAAATTGAACTTT
>NW_017079814.1:0-278 GCF_001483705.2 Eufriesea mexicana | reverse complement strand
GACGTGACGACTATTGCCGGACACCACATGTTCGAGCAGAGTATTGTAGAGCAATATAGGACGTAGAAATCCATCGAAGAGCAGCGTGCAGCACATAATTCAAGGATAACCTGATCAAACATAACCTAACCTAGCCTAGTCAAACGTAATGCAACACAACGAAACGTGCTGCGACCGCTATTGCTGGCGTACCCAGAGACAAGCAGATAAAGATGGAGAACCGTAGGCCACAGGAGTCAATACGATAGCGGCTTTGAGCACAAAAGCCGGAGCAACAC
>NW_017079813.1:0-278 GCF_001483705.2 Eufriesea mexicana | reverse complement strand
CCTCTGCGGAGGCCAAAAACAGCGGCCGCGGCGTGAAATGAAAAGTTAGGTAACGTTTGGTTAGGATAGGTTTGTTTGGGTTAGGGTAGGACATGTCAGACTTTTGTGCTGTACAATAAAGTGCCGTGGATTTCTGCAATCTACTATGCTCTAGTATGTTATTCTTGGCCCTGGGGAAGTCAGTAACGGTGGTCCCGACCAGTTAGGTTGAGATTGGCTACGCTTGGTTCAGTTACGTTCGTTACGGTTAGATTTGGATGGCTTAGGCTCTTCTGCTA
>NW_017079812.1:0-278 GCF_001483705.2 Eufriesea mexicana | reverse complement strand
TCAAGGAGTTCGTAGAATTCGCAGAGATTTTATAATCTCGATCTATTCGAATTTTTTAAATTTTTCGCGGTGCCTGACGCGGTTATTTGACGCGAGGAATTCGTCGTCGTATTACTATGGTTGGATCTATTACTCTAGAATGGGAAATTTGAAGTCCAGGAAACGGATTGTGCCGTTTGTTTAGTGATAAAAGAATTGCGATCGTGCTGATGGGGTTTTTCGTCAACCAACAGCCATGTCGCGTGACCGACAACTGTTGCAGGACACGGAGCTTCTTG
>NW_017079811.1:0-278 GCF_001483705.2 Eufriesea mexicana | reverse complement strand
TCCACCGAATAGTAGTGCACAGCTCATAAGTTTAAGCTATCCTAACCAAACATAGCCAAACCCAACATAACCGAACGTAACATGGCTCAATACAACGTGCGGAGGCCACCGTTTGTGGCCTTCCCAGAGACAAGCTGAAAATGCTAGAACCCCGTATGGCACACGGACGTATCTAATGGCAGGCTATGGCACTAAAGTCGAAGCTATTCTCTCCAAACCAAACCAAACGTAACATAACCAAACGTACCCTAACCCAGCCTATCGTGCCGCGACTACTG
>NW_017079810.1:0-278 GCF_001483705.2 Eufriesea mexicana | reverse complement strand
CCCGACCAGTTCCGAACGCACTGCAGCGGCTTGCACCCGATCCACCGCCACCACAGGGAAAAGGGTGACGATCACCCGCCGCAGGAGCTCGGTGTCCATACGCTCGGTCACGGGGGGCGTCAATGCCCTTAACTTCCCCTATAATAATATATAGGGGCGTCCCCACGGATATCTTTCGATCGTCGAGAGGAGTTCGTCCCATTGCCGAGATTTGATTCTGCGAATCTCCCTCCGGAGATCGCCCACCGCTGACCGGTACCCGCGATAGAGGCGCGCGA
>NW_017079809.1:0-278 GCF_001483705.2 Eufriesea mexicana | reverse complement strand
TATATACTATAATACATTGTTATAATATTTTATAATAGTATAATGCAATATAATAGTATATAATGTACTATATTATAGAATAAGCATAAATATAAGTACTATATATAGTATATAGTATAAATAGTGTAGTATATGTATAATTACTATAAATATAAGTACTACATAATAGTACTATATTGTACAATAGTATATTATAGTTATGTATATGATATTAAAATATATTATTATAATGAATACGATATTATACTATATCATTGTTATGCATTATTATAATATTT
>NW_017079808.1:0-278 GCF_001483705.2 Eufriesea mexicana | reverse complement strand
GTATCTTAAAGCAGAGGTTTCGAGCTTTAAAATGAGCCGAAGCTCATCATCCTACGATGTTTCTTTACGAAGTTACAACAATTCGAATATTGACAATTTTTCGACGAATATTTCTTAATAATATAATTTCTCAATTATATTATATAATATATTGTTTAATACCTTGTATATACAGCTGTAAACAATTTCCATTTATTACCACTGTTTCAATGTAACAAAACCTTGCTTCTATTTTACGCTATCTTCCTGAATTTTTTTCAGAAAATTTTCTTACGCGT
>NW_017079806.1:0-278 GCF_001483705.2 Eufriesea mexicana | reverse complement strand
GTAACCTAACCAAACGTAGCCTGAAGAAACCTAGTGAACCAGGGCCAGCATGACTAGCCCCTGCAGAGTACAGCAGAGTAAACTAGAGCAATGTAGGGCGCAGAAATCCTCCGTACAGCGGATTTTACCAAAAAAGTCAATGCTATCGCGGCCTAACCTAACCACACATAACATAGTCAAACGTAACCTAACTTAACCAAACGTGCCGAGACCAATATTTCTGACACCCTAGAGCCTGCCAGAGTATACCAGAGCACAGTAGTGAGCAGAAGTCGGCC
>NW_017079805.1:0-278 GCF_001483705.2 Eufriesea mexicana | reverse complement strand
AGCTCGGCTCTCGGGAGGAGAGTAATAGTGATCTGTGCATGTTAGGTTTAGTTATGCTACGTTCGGTTATGTTACATTAGTTTGGGTTAGGTACGGGTTGCCTTGTATTTTGTGGTATAAACTGCTGCTCGGCGGACTTGTGCGCTCTACTGTGTTCTAGTATGCTGTGCTTGGCCCTGGGGATGTCAGCAATAGCTGGTAGGCACGCTAGTTTGGGTTATGTTACGTTTTGTTATGTGAGAATAGGATTACTTTGTCTTTTTCGCTCTACACTGCTA
>NW_017079804.1:0-278 GCF_001483705.2 Eufriesea mexicana | reverse complement strand
GAAATAGAAACCTATGCATATGCAGCTATTGTAATATTTCGAGGTGGGACTAAAAATGTCCCACCATGTATTACGGTGTATCAAAAAGGTGGGACACGTTTAATCCCAGCGTGCCCCAAAGAGTTAATCAGTTTGCGCGTTTGGTGTTCGTTTCATTCCGAGTTCATTTCCTTCTGTTCATTTTCAGTCTCAAGTCGTTCACGCAGACCCGATATTCCTTTGATAAAAGAAAAAATACATACACGTTATTTCTGTAAGCTGAAGGCAAAATAAAACAT
>NW_017079803.1:0-278 GCF_001483705.2 Eufriesea mexicana | reverse complement strand
ATTGCAATGGCTATAGCACGACAATAGATTCTTTCCACCTTATTTATGCAAGAAAGTTAGCTCACCACGATATTAGTCAGAAATGTAAATAAAATTGAATTTTCCAGGAAGATTCTGTAGCATTGCAGCCGCTATAGCTCGCCAATAGAATGCACCCTGCCTATTTAATCAAGAAAGGTATCTGACCACAATAATAATGGAAACAGTCAATAAGATTGAACTTTCCAGCCATATTCCATAGCTTTGCAAGGCCTATAGCACGCCAATAGAATGTTTCC
>NW_017079802.1:0-278 GCF_001483705.2 Eufriesea mexicana | reverse complement strand
GCCGTTCTCACCGAACTTATCGTAAACTTAACTAACCAAACGTTACCGAAAACAACCTAACGTACCGAGGCCACAATTTGTGCCTCCCTAGAGTCAAGTGGAAAATATTGGAGCACAGTAGGGAGCAGAAGCTCACCGAATAGCAGTGCGCAGCAAAGAAGTCATTGCTACGCTGTCCTAACGTAACAAAGCGTAACATAGCCAAACGCAACCTAACTCAACCTATCGTGCCGTGACCGCTACTGCTGACCACTCCACGGCAGAGCAGCACTGATTAA
>NW_017079801.1:0-278 GCF_001483705.2 Eufriesea mexicana | reverse complement strand
ATAAAAATCTATAACCTCCTACAGCTTGGTGAATAGTTCGCCTAACGCCTTTAATCCAATGGCAGGAACAGCCATCTACTTGCCAGAGAATAGGTCTATTCAAAATCTATAACATACTAAAGCTTGGTGTGTAGATCGCCTAACGCCTTCAACCCAATGGCAAGTACAGCCTTCTGCTTGCCAGAGAATGGGTCTATTCATTATCTGTAACAAGATATAGCATGGTGAATAGATCGCCTAACGCCTTCAATCCAATGGCAAGTACAGTCACCTACTTG
>NW_017079800.1:0-278 GCF_001483705.2 Eufriesea mexicana | reverse complement strand
GTTCGGTTTTGTTAAGTTTTGTAAGATTAGGAGTGGACAGCTTTCACTTTTAATCTACAACGCGCAGTTCGTTGAATTTCTGCGCTCTACTGTGCTCTAGCATATTCTGCTTGGCTCTGTGGAGTCCTGCAATAGTGGCCCCGACTCGTTAGGTTTTGTTATTCTACGCTTGGCTAGGTTATGTTGGGTCAGGTTAAACTAGCATATCTTTGACATTTTTGCTATACACTGCAATCCGGGGTATTTAAGTGCTCAACTGTTATGTGATATTCTCTGCT
>NW_017079799.1:0-278 GCF_001483705.2 Eufriesea mexicana | reverse complement strand
CCACGAAAGTCAATGCTACGCACAACAAACCCAAAGAAACGTAACCAAACCAAACGTAGCCTAGCTCAACCTAACGTGCCGAGACCACCATTGCAGGCCTGTACTGTGCCGGGCAGAGTACAGTACAGCCAACTGGAGCGCAGACAGCCACCAGATAGCAATGTACAGCACAAGAGTCAAAGATATCCTAAGCTGAACGTATCTATCATAACCTAAGCAAACGTAGAATGCATAAACCTAACGAGCCGAGACCTCTACTTCTGGACTCCCGAGAGCAA
>NW_017079798.1:0-278 GCF_001483705.2 Eufriesea mexicana | reverse complement strand
GCGGAGAAATTCAACGAATAGCAGTGAACAGTACAAAAGTAAAAGCTATACCGACCAAGCTTAACCTAAACCTACGTAACCTAACGTAACTCTACTCACCTAACTGGCCGCGACAACTGCTGCTGGCCTCCGCAGGACCCAGCAGAGCACGTGAGTGCCGTGTACATCGCAGAAATCCATAGAATCGCAGGGTATATCATAAAAGCTTAAGTTATCCAAACCTAACCGAAACAAACAGGACATATCCAAACATTGCCTAGCTATGCCTGACGTTCCTA
>NW_017079797.1:0-278 GCF_001483705.2 Eufriesea mexicana | reverse complement strand
AAGTACAGCCTTCTACTTGCCAGAGAATAGGTCTATTGAAAATATATAATTTGTTATAGCTTGCTGATTAGGTCGCCCTACGCCTTCAATCCAATGGCAAGTACAGCCACCTAGTCGCCAGAGAATAGGTCTATTGAATATCAATAACCTACTATACCTTGGTGATTAGATCGCCTAGCTCCTTCAATCCAATGGCAAGTACAGCCTCCTACATACCATAGAATAGGTCTATTCAAAATCAATAATCTGTTATAGCTTCGTGAATAGGTCGCCTAACG
>NW_017079796.1:0-278 GCF_001483705.2 Eufriesea mexicana | reverse complement strand
AGGATCTGGCTTTACGATGCAATTATAAAAGTTCATAAATTAATCTCAGGAATTGAGTAATAAATTAATAATGTAATAAAAATTTAAAAAGAAACAGTCAGCGCCACCTACGATTGTTACCTGGAAGTTTGTGCTCCGTTAGTTCCGATACATAACTATAGGCGGCGCTGAATGTTCCTTTTCGCATTTTTATTAGACAATTAATTAATTACTCCATTCCTGCGATTAATTTATGAACTTTTATAATTGCATCGTAAAGCCAGATCCTTCAAGAACTT
>NW_017079795.1:0-278 GCF_001483705.2 Eufriesea mexicana | reverse complement strand
GAGTAGAGCGCATAAGCCCACATAAAGGCAATTTATAGCAGAAAAGACGAAGCTATCGCAACCAGTCACAATTTTTACTAACTTAACCAAATGTAACCGGTCTTGAACTAACTTGCCGAGACCACTATTACTGGGATCCCCAAAGCCAAGCAGAGCACGTTATGGCACAGAAGAGCGCATAAATGCACTGAATAGCAGTGTATAGCAGAAAAGTTAAAGCTATCCTGACCTAACCCAGACTAACCTAACTAATCCAAGCGCAACGTAACATCGCCTAA
>NW_017079794.1:0-278 GCF_001483705.2 Eufriesea mexicana | reverse complement strand
GCTCACCACGATATTAGACGAAAAAGATAATAAAATTGGACTTTCCAGCCCGATTCTGCAGCATTGAATTGGCTATAGCAGGCCAAAAGTATCTTTCCTCCTTACTTATGCAAGGAAGTTGGCTCATAACGATATTAGTCGAAAATATCAATAGAATTGAATTTTCCAACCAGATTCTATAGCATTGCAATGGTTATAGCACGCCAATAGAATCATTCCTCCTTGTTTATGCAAGAATGTTAGCTCACCACGATATTAGTCGAAAATGTCTATGAAAT
>NW_017079793.1:0-278 GCF_001483705.2 Eufriesea mexicana | reverse complement strand
GAACTGACGTCATCTCACTGACCTGACTTGACATGACCTGAGCTGACCTGACCTGACCTGACCAGACAATTCCTAGCCTGACCTGACCTGACCAGGCCTTGCCATATGTGACCTTGCCTGGCCTGGCCTGGCCTGACCTGACCACCCCTGACGTGACCTGACCCGACATGACCTGACTTGACCTGCCCTGAGCTGACCTGCCCAGAGCTGACCTAACCTGACCTGACCTGACCTGACCTGACCTGACCTGACCGGACTGATCTAACCTGACCTGACCT
>NW_017079792.1:0-278 GCF_001483705.2 Eufriesea mexicana | reverse complement strand
GCTATGCACCTTTATACGTTGGATTTCTGCGCCCTAATGCCCTCTAATAATTTCTCCTTGGTTGTTGTGAGGCCAGCAATCGTGGTCAAGGCATGTTACTTTGAGCTAGATTACGTTCGGCCAAGTTATGCGACCATGTGTTAGGTTTGGGCAGCTTTGACTTATGTGGTACGCTCTGCCATTCTATGGACATCTGCGCTCTACTGCGCTCTACTTTACTCTGCTTTTCTCTGGGGACGCCAGTAATAGAGGTCGCGGCACGTTAGGTTGAGTTATGT
>NW_017079791.1:0-278 GCF_001483705.2 Eufriesea mexicana | reverse complement strand
CAAACGTAACGTAACCATACGTAACATAGCCCAAACTAACGTGACGTGGCGCCTATTGCTACCATTACTAGGTACATGCATACCACATGACAGGGGAGTAGAGCGCAGAAATAAAATGAATGGCGGCGTATAGCACAAAAGTGCAAGCCGTCCTGCCCTAACGTAGCCAATCGTAACATAAGCAAGCGTAACCTAACTCAACATAACCTCCGACGACGACTACTTCTGGCCTCCACAAAGCCTAGCAGAATATATTATAGCAAAGTTGGGCACAGTAA
>NW_017079790.1:0-278 GCF_001483705.2 Eufriesea mexicana | reverse complement strand
GGCCACTCCTCCTGGCGTACCCAGACACGAGCAGAGTGTGACAGCGCTCTATAGAGTGCAGAGCTCCATAAGAAATCAGTGTGTAGCACAAGAGTGAAAGATATCCTCTGCCAACCAGACCAAAGGTAACATAACCGAACGTAACGTAACACAACCTGATGTGGCACCGGCACTAATTCTGGCTCGACATCAGCCATGCAGAGTACAGTAGAGCAACTTAGGATGCCGAAATCGACAGAATAGCAGCGTGTAGCACAATAGTTGAAGCTATCCCAACC
>NW_017079789.1:0-278 GCF_001483705.2 Eufriesea mexicana | reverse complement strand
ATTTTAATGACATTTTCGGCTAATCTCGTGGTGAGATAACTTTCTTGCATAAAGAAGGAGGAAACATACTGCTGGCGTGCTTTAGGCTTTACAATGCTACAGAATCTTGCAGGAAAATTCTATTTTATTGATATTTTCGAATAATACGGTGGTGAGCTATCGTCCTTGCGTAGGTACGGCGGAAAGATACTTTTGGCGTACTATATCTATTTCAGTGCTGTAGAATCTGGCTCTAAAATTCAATTTTATTGACATTCTCGACTAATATCGCGGTGAGT
>NW_017079788.1:0-278 GCF_001483705.2 Eufriesea mexicana | reverse complement strand
TGGCTGGAAAATTCAATTTTATTGACATTTTGTACTAACATCGTGGTCAGCTAACCTTCTTGTGTAAATAAGGATGAAATATTCTATTGGCGTACTATAGCTCTAGCAAAGGCATATAATCTAGCTGAGAAACACGATTTTCTGGATATTTTCGACTAATATCGTGGTGAGCTACTTTTCCTGCGTTAACAATGGGGAAAGATTCTATTGGAGTACTGTAGCCATTGCAATGCTATAGAGTATGGCTGGAAGATTGAATTTTATGGATATTTTCGACT
>NW_017079787.1:0-278 GCF_001483705.2 Eufriesea mexicana | reverse complement strand
TTGCTGTCCTCCACAGAGCCAAGCAGAACATACTAGAGCAAAGTAGAACGCAGTAATCCACCGAATAGCTGTATATGCAGCAGAAGTCAAAGCTAACCTAACCAAACCTATTCTAACCTCGCCAAGACAAGTGTAACTTAACCCAACCTAGCGTGCGGAGACCTCTATTTCTGCCCTGCTCACAGCAAAGCAGAACATATTAGAGAGGCTAGATCGCATAAATCCATAGCATCGCAGCGCTAGCACAGCAGTCGAAGCTACCCTATTCTAACATAGCC
>NW_017079786.1:0-278 GCF_001483705.2 Eufriesea mexicana | reverse complement strand
CGAAGCTATCCAGTCCTAACCCAGACTAAGGTACCCTAACCGAACGCAGCCTAACTCAACCTGACGCGCCGAGACAACAATTGCTGTTATCCACACAATCAAACAGAGTGCAGTAGTGCACAGTAGGGCGTAGGAATACACCAGACAGCAATGCGTACCGCAAATGTTAAAGATACCCTAACCTAACCAAACATAGACTATCTAATCCTAACGAAACGAGAACTCCACTCCTGGCCTCCACAGAGCCAAGCAGATCGCGTCAGAGCACAGTACAGCGG
>NW_017079785.1:0-278 GCF_001483705.2 Eufriesea mexicana | reverse complement strand
TCTGGACACTGTAATGCGGTGGACTTCTGCACTCTACTGTGCTCTAGTATGCTCTGCTTGGCTTTGAGGGGGACAGCAATATCGGTATCGGCACGTTCGAACGAGATATACTACGTTTGGTTAGGTTGCGTTACGTTTGGCCGGGTTTGAATAGTTTCGACTGTTCTCCCGTGCACTGCGAATCTATGGATTTCTGCGCTCCGATCTCCTCTATTATGCTCTTCTTGGCTCTGGTGAAGCGAGCAATTCTGGTCACGGCACGATAGGTTGAGTAAGAT
>NW_017079784.1:0-278 GCF_001483705.2 Eufriesea mexicana | reverse complement strand
ATATAAACGTCGTTTATTAATCCTTACAATCAAACAACCCATTATTTGTTTTCTGTTATCAATCACTATGAATAGTGAGATACATCTTCATACTAAGTTTCACCGCATTCTCTCCTTTCTCGGTACGAAAATTAAAAAATGTTACTAACACCTTTAACAATTAAACATTAATTACTAACACCTAAACAATTAAAAATTAATTATGATCATATTAAAGCCATTGTATTTCATAATTATGCCAGTGATTATGAGAATGTTCTAAGTCATACATGTCTCGC
>NW_017079783.1:0-278 GCF_001483705.2 Eufriesea mexicana | reverse complement strand
ATTCAATTTTATTGACATTTTCGACTAATACCGTGGTGAGCAAACTTCCTTGAATAGGAAAGACGGATTGATCCTATTTGAGTGCTATAGGAACTGCAATGCTACAGAATCTTGCTCGAAAATTCACTTTTACTGACATTTTCGACAAATAGCGTTCTGAGCAAGTTTCCTTGCATAGGTAAATAGGAAAGATACTTCTGGCGTGCTATAGCCATTGCAATGCTTTAGAATCTGGCTGGAAATTTCAATTTTATTGACATTTTCGACTAATATCGTGG
>NW_017079782.1:0-278 GCF_001483705.2 Eufriesea mexicana | reverse complement strand
ACGCCTCTATTTGGAGGACTTCGACGCTCTACATTGCTCTATTGCACTTTACTCGTCACTGGGTAGGCCAGTAATAGTTGTCTCGGCACGTTCGGTTGAGTTGCGCTAAGTTTGGCTAGGTCATGTTACTTTGGGGTAAGGTTTGGATTGTAACGACTTTCGTGGTATAGGCTCTTTTTCTGCGGACATCTGCGATCTACTGTGCTCTAGCATGCTCTGATTGGCCTCGGGAGGGCAAGCAATAATGGACCCGGCGCGGTAGGTTGTTTTAGGTTGCG
>NW_017079781.1:0-278 GCF_001483705.2 Eufriesea mexicana | reverse complement strand
CCACCGAATAGTAGTGTACAGCATAAAAGTTAAATATACCCTCACCAAACGTAGCCTAACCAGGTCCAACCGAACGTAGCCTGACTCATCATAACGTACCGAGGCCACCGATGCTGGCCTTGCCATAGACAAGCTGAAAATATTAGAGCACTGTAGGGCGCAGGAATCCACCTGATAGTAGACTGCAGCACTAAAGACAAAGCAATCCCCTCCAGACCTAACAGATCGTACCATGACCTAACCTATCCTACCTCAACCTAACGCGCCGCGACCACCAT
>NW_017079780.1:0-278 GCF_001483705.2 Eufriesea mexicana | reverse complement strand
GAGCTGTCCACAGCTATTCGGACGATATCAGCACTCTTGATTGCTCTGCTGCACTCTGCTCAGTTCTCGTGCGGCAGCAATGCCAGTCGTGTTACGTCAGTATGTGTCACGTTACGTCTGCTTATGTTTCGCTTTGGAATGTTAGGAAAGGCAAGATTTTACTTTTGCGCTATACGCTGCTATTCGGCGGATTTCTACGCCCTACGCTGCTTGACTATTATCTGCTCGACCATGAGGAGGCCAGTAATAGTGTTCTCGGCTCGTCGGTTTGAATTATG
>NW_017079779.1:0-278 GCF_001483705.2 Eufriesea mexicana | reverse complement strand
CAATGAAACTGTCATGATCCAACCAACAGGGAAGTCAACCCACGCTTGACCCTAGTGTCAACCGAAGGAGTACGTCCGGGGAGGTACCCGATATTGGGGTATTTCTCTTGTGCCACTTCAGATCTGGCAGGATACGAGATCCAAATTATTGGTCTCCATAACACATACAAATCCAAATATTGTATCATTTCTGAGCAGCTTTGTGCTATTGCACAGCTCGTGCCGTTCCTAGCCTTCGTGACATATCAGGAGATGTGATTTGCGACTAATTCGCATCT
>NW_017079778.1:0-278 GCF_001483705.2 Eufriesea mexicana | reverse complement strand
CTGTACACTGCTATTCGGAGGATCACTGCGTTCTACATTGCTCTACTACACTCTGCTCTACTCCCGGTAGGCCAACCATAGTGGCCTCGGCACGCAAGGTAGAGTCATCTTATGCTTGCCTTGGCTATTTTAGGTTAGGCTAGGTTCGTGTATCTTTGATGATTTTGCTTTACGCTCCTGTTCTGTCGATACCTGTGTCCTGCGTTGCTCAGCTAGCATCTGCTTTCCCCTAGGGATGCCAGCAATAGAGGTAGTGTCACGGTTGGTTGTGTCAGGTT
>NW_017079777.1:0-278 GCF_001483705.2 Eufriesea mexicana | reverse complement strand
GTTGAGTAAGGTTATGTTTGGCTATGACCTGATGGTTTGGGTTGTGTTCAGGTAGCCACGAATTTCATGGTGAACACTGCTATTCTATGTATTTCTGCGTTCTACTCAACACTAATGTGTTCTGCTTTGCTCTGTTGAGGACAGCAATAGCGGTCGCGACACGTTTGGTTGAGGTAGGTTGCGCTTGGTTATGTTACGGTTGGTTAGGTTAAGAGAGGATAGCTTTGACTATAGGCATATGGTCTGTTATTGGGTGGTTTTCTGCGCCATAGGGCGCC
>NW_017079776.1:0-278 GCF_001483705.2 Eufriesea mexicana | reverse complement strand
GGGCAAACCTTGCCAAGCTTTGAGGAAAATTTACGACACGTGGAATAAGTATCGCGTGTTCTCTCATTTGCCTATGAGCGTTTGGTTCCAGAGCTATGCAGGGCTTCTCTGGATAGAATGTCTCGCGAATTTTGACAGAGAACTGCGTCGGACTAGGGTCGAAATGGAGGACTATAGGTAAAGCTTGTTAAGTTTAGAGGAAAATTTGTGACACGTGGAATAAGTTTCACCTGTCCTCCTGTTTGTCTATGGGCATTTGATTCGAGAGCTATGCAGGG
>NW_017079775.1:0-278 GCF_001483705.2 Eufriesea mexicana | reverse complement strand
CTTGGTGATTAGATCGCCTAACGCCTGCAATCCAATGGCAAGTACAGCAGTCTACTTGCCAGGTGATAAGTCTAATCAAAATCTATTAACTGTTGTAGCTTGGCGAATAGATCGCCTAACTCCTTCAATCCAATGGCAAGTACAGCCATCTACCTGCCACTGAATAAGTCTTTTCAAAATATATAATCTGTTGTAGCTTGGTGAATAGATCGCCCAACGCCTTCAATCCAATGGCCAGGACATCCATCCACTTGCCAGAGATTATGTCTACACAAAGC
>NW_017079774.1:0-278 GCF_001483705.2 Eufriesea mexicana | reverse complement strand
TGCATCCATACATCCATCGATCCATACATCCATCCATTCATACATCCATTCACCAATCCATCCATCCTTCTATACGCTCATACATACATCAATGCATACATCCATACGTACAATCATACATTCATTTATACATACTTCCACACATACATCTACAGATACATCCATACATACATCCATACATACACCCATACACTCATCCATATATACATCCATACATACATCCGTACATACATCCATACATACATCCATTCATCCATCCATGCATACAGCCATACATT
>NW_017079773.1:0-278 GCF_001483705.2 Eufriesea mexicana | reverse complement strand
ACGCACAGCACAGTATAGCAAATTAAAACCCTGTACGACTTCGACCATTAACATCACATCTCCTTTAAGCTGCATAAACATCGACTTCAGCTAAAGGATGTCATGATCTTATATGCTCACACTAATGGTTCGACGCGTTACACACGGATACCCCCACTGACCTGGGCCATGTATATTCGACCCTCCTTCTCCCGGTAACCTTCGAAAACCTTCAGCTACAATTTGGAAAATGTGCGATACCATGTTTACTTTGCAATAAGCAACTGCATACTCTCGGC
>NW_017079772.1:0-278 GCF_001483705.2 Eufriesea mexicana | reverse complement strand
CTCGCGAAGCCGGTATAAAGCATTAGCTCGAGGTACGACGCGGTCGCCAGTTGGCGGTCCCCGCTAACGCGCACAATACTTGCCATCATATGGACCTCTGCATTCCGCTCTCCTGAAATATGCACCCTACTCTACTTTATTATCCCCTGCTTTGCTCTGTGGAGGCCAGCAGTACTGGTCGCGGTGCGTTAGCTTGTGATTGGTTGCGTTAGGTAAGGTTAGGGTTGGTTGGGTTATGATAGTATAGCTTCGACATATGTGTTCAACACTGATATACT
>NW_017079771.1:0-278 GCF_001483705.2 Eufriesea mexicana | reverse complement strand
ATACACTCCCATTCGGTTGATTGCTGCGCTCCACTGTGATCTAATATGCTCTGCTTTACTCTGGGGAGGCCAGAAACTGTTGCCTCCGCGTGTTATGTAGAGTTAGTTTACGTTTGGTTAGGATAGGTTTGTTTGGGTTAGGATAGGATATCTTGGGCTTTTGTGCTGCACACTGAAATGCGGAGTATGACTGCTCTCTACTGTGCTCTAGTATGTTTTGCATGGCTCTGTGGAGGCCAGGAATAGTGGTCTCGTGCAGTTGGGTTCTGATGCCCTAC
>NW_017079770.1:0-278 GCF_001483705.2 Eufriesea mexicana | reverse complement strand
GAGCTGTCCTTACCGAACTCTGCCTAACTTACCCTTAACGAACGTAACACGTCACAACCTAATATGCCGAGACCACTACTGCTGGCCTCCCCAGAGCCAAGCAGAAAATATTAGAGCACAGTGGTGCATCGAAATGCACGGCATAGCAGTGTATATCACCAAAGCCGTAGCTATCCTATCCTAGCATAACCAATCGTAATAAAGTCAAACACTAACAAACACTACCGTGCGTGCCGCGACCACTATTGCTGGCCTGCAGAGAGATGCGCAGTACATAG
>NW_017079769.1:0-278 GCF_001483705.2 Eufriesea mexicana | reverse complement strand
TGTTTGTGTGGATGTATGTATTGATGTCTGTATGATGCTTGTATGGATGGATGGATGGGTGGATGGATGTATGGATGGATGGATATATGGATCGATGGATGTATGGATGGTTGTATGTATGGGTGGGTGGATGTATGTAAGTATGGGTGTATGATGTGTGGATGTATGAATGTATGTATGGATGGATCTATGTATGGGTAGATGTACGGATCGATGGATGTATGGATGGGTGGTTGTATTGATGGATGGATGTATGGAAGGATGGGTGTATGGATGGA
>NW_017079768.1:0-278 GCF_001483705.2 Eufriesea mexicana | reverse complement strand
AACGACCTGACCCGACCTGAGAAGGCCAGACATGACCAGACCTGCCCCGACCTGACATGAACCTACCTACCTGACCTGACCTGACATGACCCGGCGTGACTTGACCTGACATGGACTGACCTGGCCTGACATTGCCTGGCGTGGCCAGGCCTGACGTGGCCTGCCCTGACATGACCTGTCCTATCCTGGCCTGACCTGACATGACCTGACCTATACTGGCCTGACCTGACCTGTCCAGGCCTGACATGACCCAACATAACCTAACCTAAGTTAACCTA
>NW_017079767.1:0-278 GCF_001483705.2 Eufriesea mexicana | reverse complement strand
CCATATTCTATATCATTGCGACGGCTATATCACGCCAATTGAATCCTTCCTCCTTATTTATGATAGAAAAATAGCTCACCACGATATAAGTCGAAAATGTCAATAAAATTGAGTTTTTCAGCCATATTCTGAAGCATTGCAATGGATATAGCACGACAGTTGAATCTACCCTCCTGATTTATGCAATAAAGTTAGCTCACTACGATATAAGGCTTAAAGGTCAATAAAATTGAATTTTCCAGGAAGATTCTATAGCGTTTCAATGGTAATAGCACGCC
>NW_017079766.1:0-278 GCF_001483705.2 Eufriesea mexicana | reverse complement strand
GTTAGGTTAGGTTTGTTTGGGTTAGGATAGGATGTCTTCAAGTTCTGTGCTGTACATACATATTCGGTGGACATCTACGGTCTACTGTGCTGCAGTATGTTGTGCTTAGCCCTGAGGAGGCCAGTAAACGTTGTCTTGCCCTGTTAGGTTGGTGTAGGGTACATTTGGTTTGGTTGTGTTGGCCATGGCTAGGTTTGTGTAGCTTCGACTTTTCCTCTGTACACTGCGATTCTATGGATTTCTGCTTTCTATTCCCATCTAATATGTTCAGCTTGGCT
>NW_017079765.1:0-278 GCF_001483705.2 Eufriesea mexicana | reverse complement strand
CTTTTATGCATAAATAAGGAGGAACTATTCTATTGGCGCGCCATAGCCATTACAATGCTGTAGAATATCGCCGGAGCATTCAATCTTACTGACATCATCGACCAATATCGTGGTTACCTAGCTTTCTTGCTGATGTAAGGAGGAAAGGTTCCACTGGCGTGCTGTAGCCATTGCAGTGCTATAGAGTCTGCCTCGAAAATTCAATTTTATTGAGTTCTTCGACTAATATCGTTGTGAGGTAGCTTTCTTGCATAAATAAGGAGGAACGATTTTATTGG
>NW_017079764.1:0-278 GCF_001483705.2 Eufriesea mexicana | reverse complement strand
TTATATCTGTACTAAACGTTAAATGCAAAATTTGTAGTTAATGATTCGGATCTCGGTAGGTTTGGTGTTTAACGTTGAACTTGCCATGGTGAGTCAAATGGCAGGTAGATGAAACATGAAAAAATTTAGAAAGGATGGAACACGAAAAAATATTGAAAAATTTATTATATCTGTATTAAACGTTAAATGCAAAATTTGTAGTTAATGATTCGGACCTCGGTAGGTTTAGTATTAAACTATGAACTTGCCATGGTGATTCAAATGGCAGGTAGATGAAA
>NW_017079763.1:0-278 GCF_001483705.2 Eufriesea mexicana | reverse complement strand
TGCCTCGACGACTCTGTCAATCCCCGCGAGGTGGCAGCTACCCTGGCCAGGGTCAGTGATTGCACCGAGGCGGAAGTAAGAACCGGAGTGATCCGGCCTTCCGCATCGGGGCTGGACTCTGTATGGATGCAGCGTCCCCTCGCGGCAGCGGGAAATGCCGTCGATTTCGAGCGGATCCTCGTCGGCTGGACTTCGGCCCGTGTCGTAGCCTTGTCGTGCTTCCGTTGCCTTGCGCTCGGCCACGCGAGGAACAGATGCTCTAGCGCTGTGAACCGCAG
>NW_017079762.1:0-278 GCF_001483705.2 Eufriesea mexicana | reverse complement strand
TTCTTTAGAATACTGCTGGAAAATTCAATTTTATCGCATTTTTTGACTAATATCGTGGTGAGTAAACTTTCTTGCATAAATAAGAAGGAAAGATTCTATTGGCGTTCTATTACCATTGAAACGCTATAGAATCTTCCTGGAAAATTCAATTTTATTGACCTTGTCGACTTATATCTTAGTGAGCTAATTTTATTGCATAAATCAGGAGCGTTGACTCTACTGGCGTGTTATATGCATTGCAATGCTTTAGAATGTGGCTGAAGAACTCAATTTTATTG
>NW_017079761.1:0-278 GCF_001483705.2 Eufriesea mexicana | reverse complement strand
TCATGCATTTGAATAGAATCATTTATCATATGTTTATAAATATTGTACATATATATATGATCACTGGAATGATAATTATTACGTGATATGTATTACGAAACATGTTTATCTCGCAACGGTCCGTGATACGGACATTTACTCAGATTCTAATGTCTGTATGTCATTGTTTATTATGTCGTTAACAAGTAACATGTATATGTAAAACTTTCAAAGTGAATAAAAAGTACTTTAACATATAACCATCGCAATTTCATTTTCTTTTTACCAAGATCAAAACC
>NW_017079760.1:0-278 GCF_001483705.2 Eufriesea mexicana | reverse complement strand
GTAAACCGCAGAAATCCACCGAAGAGCAGTGTACAGCACAAAGTCTAAGGTATCCTATCCTAATCAAGCCAAACGTAACATAACCAAACGCAACCTGTTTCAGCCTGACGTCCCGAAGATGCTACTGCTGCACGGTGCCTAGCAGAACATAGTAGAGACGAATAGAGCGCAGAAGTCAGTAGAACCGCCGTGCATAACTCGAAAATCGAAGATACCCTTACCTAACACTAGCAAACCTAACCCAAACAAACGTATCATATTCCAACCCAACGAGCAGC
>NW_017079759.1:0-278 GCF_001483705.2 Eufriesea mexicana | reverse complement strand
TGCCTACAGCACTCCTGTGTATAGCACAAAAGTCAAATATGTCCTAACCTAACCTGTCCTAACATAATGTAGCCGAACGTAGCGTGACTAAGCCTAACAAGCAGAGGCCACCACTGCGGGCCTCCTCAGATCCAAGCAGAAAGCATTAGAGCACAGGGATCCACAGAATATCGGAGTATAGCACAAAAGTCGGCGATATTGCATAGCCAAACCAAACCTAACCAAACGTAACATAACTCAACCTAAGGTGCCTCGACCACTATTCCGGGCGTCAACAG
>NW_017079758.1:0-278 GCF_001483705.2 Eufriesea mexicana | reverse complement strand
TGGTCAATACCGATTTTATGATAAATGATTTATTGATCATATATGGAGAGATGAATTTTAAATCGAAGAAAGTTTTGTTTTTTTTTTAAAACAAGTTGGTCACTAGATTATTAGGCATTGTACAACTTAGACTTTAAGTGACGTTAGGAACAATTCTGATTTGATTAACGCAAGCAAATCATAAGGCGCAAATAGTGTCGTCTATAAGCTTGACGGACTTTTAAGAATTAAGTTTATCTTTGAACTATATCTAAATGAAATTATTTTAACATCGTTTT
>NW_017079757.1:0-278 GCF_001483705.2 Eufriesea mexicana | reverse complement strand
GATTGACGTTATAATTATTTTACGAAGTTTAAGACTGCTAACTGTGAACATTTCTTCGGTGGTCATATACTACATATGAAAAAAGGGATATTGCATAGTGCTAATCGTATAACGAAACATGTGGAAAATAAAGAGGTGTGAGTGCGGGTTCCTATAATACTACCGCATTGTCCGTTACAATCTGCTGTAGAAGAATCTAGATTTCGACTCTCCACTGGAATATTTGATCAACATTACTGAATAGGCAGCTTTTTCATAGTGTTTTCAATTTCTTTTCA
>NW_017079756.1:0-278 GCF_001483705.2 Eufriesea mexicana | reverse complement strand
TAGGTTAGGTTATGACCGGTTAGGTTACGATATCATTGACTTCTGTGCTTTACACTGCTATTCTGTTGTATTCTGCGCTCTACATTGCTCTGCTCTCTCCTGCTCGACTCTGGGGTCGCCAGGAATAATGGGCGTGATACTATTGGTTGAGATATGTTATGTTCGGTTAGGCTAGCTTTGGATACGTTTGGTTATTGTGGATTTGACTTTTGTGTTATACACTGCAATTCGTCGTATTTCTTCAATCTTCTGCGCTCTAGTATGTTCTGCACTGCACT
>NW_017079755.1:0-278 GCF_001483705.2 Eufriesea mexicana | reverse complement strand
TTCCCTGCTTTACACAGCAATGCGGCGGATTTCCGTGCTATACTGAACGCTAGCATATTCTGTTGTGCTCCGGGGGACCTCCAATAGTAGTCCCGTCACGTTAGTTTGTTTTACTTTACGTTTGTTTAGGTTGGGTTTGGTCAGGTAATGCAAGGATATCGACGGTTTCTTTGCTATTCACTGCAGTGCGGTGGGTTCCTGCGCTACACCGCGCGTTGAAGCATTATTTTTGTCTCCGTTGGGGCGAGCAACGGTGGTCTCGTCTAGTTAGGTTTAGT
>NW_017079754.1:0-278 GCF_001483705.2 Eufriesea mexicana | reverse complement strand
TTCTAAATGGTTTCATTCATTCTAACTTATTACTATGACATTTTGTTTAATTTCTCATTCTTCGAATTTTTTCGATTATACACTTATTTTCATTATATATGAAATTCCGTACTTTCACGTAAAAATGTCTTCCCTATTTGTCAGTTGAATGTCCGGAACAATGCTTTGTTGTTGGCGTTGACCAGAGCGGAGATCGTCCATTCAGTCGGTCCGATCCGTCACGACTGGCGTTCGTCCCCTTCGGCCGGTTGGAAGCGATACGACTGGGATCGTCCCTT
>NW_017079753.1:0-278 GCF_001483705.2 Eufriesea mexicana | reverse complement strand
GAAGGAGATTCTAGAATAACATATGTATTTTGCGGTTATGGCTTGTGACGTTGACTATTGACAATACGGCGTTCATTACGTATTCGAACAGACCACTGTTGCCTTTGGATTAGTTGTTAACTGTTCTCTGATGATGTCTATTCCACAGCATGTCTAGAACGTGAGATGTGGATTCATCATCCCTCCAGGCAATAAGAAATTGCAGCATAGTACAGACTACAGCGATCATCATACTATTGTAGCCGTAGTATAACTTTATTCACTGATGATGTAAATTC
>NW_017079752.1:0-278 GCF_001483705.2 Eufriesea mexicana | reverse complement strand
ATTTTACCTTATCGAGTATCGTGTTCCATGAAGACACAGATAATTTTGTTCGTCTTTTAGATCTATCAGATGATTATCGCTTTTCAAATATGCAAATCATTTCTGTACAGTACTTTTATTACGAGCATTATTTTTATCAATTCTAAACCAAATATAGGGTGTCCCAGGAAAACGTATATACACTTGAACCCATTGCACTCTAGAGGTAACTCTCGTTGTCAGTCATCGTTTGTTTCAATACCTGGAAGCCTGAGTAACGAGTATGAGATATTACTAGA
>NW_017079751.1:0-278 GCF_001483705.2 Eufriesea mexicana | reverse complement strand
GGCACGCTGTACCCATTGCAGTGCAGTAGAATCTGTCTCGAAAATTCAATTTTATTAACAATTCCGACTAATATCGTAGTGTGCTATCCTTCTTGCTTAAGTAAGGAGGAAATATTCTATTGGCCAGCTGTTGCCATTGCAATTCTATTGTATCAGGATTGAGAATTCAATTTTCTTGTCATTTTCGACAAGTATCGTGGTGACATAACTTTCTCCCATATGTAAGGAGGAAAGATTCTACTGGCGAGATATAGCCATTGCAGTGCTACTGAATCTGG
>NW_017079750.1:0-278 GCF_001483705.2 Eufriesea mexicana | reverse complement strand
TGCAGAAATACACCGCTTTGCAGTGTATAACACAAAAGCTGTAGATACCATGACATAACTTGTTCCAAAATAACATAACCAAACGTAGCCCAACTCAAGGTAACGTGCCAACACCGCAGTTGATGCCCCCCCCCCCAGGGCCAAGCAGGACATACTAGTGCACAGTACACCGTAGAAGTACACCTAGTAGCAGTGTACAGCACAAAAGCTCAATCTATCCTAACCAAGCTTAACCCATCACAACCTGACCGAACGTAACGTGACTCACCGTAGCGCGC
>NW_017079749.1:0-278 GCF_001483705.2 Eufriesea mexicana | reverse complement strand
TGCCGGCTTCCCCAGGGCAATGCAGAATCATTAGAGCGGAGTGGACTGCAGAAATCCGTAGAAAGGTCGCGTACAGCAGAAAAGTCAAAGATACCCAAAACCTAACCCAAACTAACGTATTCGAACCCGATATTGCCAAACCCAACATAACGTGCAACGACCATTATTTCTTGCTTCCACAGGGAACGCAGATTAGAGTAGAGCACAGTAGAGTACAGGAATATACCGAATCACATGTATAGCGCGAAAGTCGAAACTATGCTGGCCAAACTTAGCCT
>NW_017079748.1:0-278 GCF_001483705.2 Eufriesea mexicana | reverse complement strand
CTGTACTTGCTATTGGATTGAAGGAGTTAGGCGATCTATTCACCATGCTATAACAGGCTATAGGTTTTGAATAAACCTATTCTCTCACATGTAGATGGCTGTACCAGCCATTTGATTGAAGGCGTTAGGCGAGCTATTCACGAAGCTGCAATAGGTTATTGATTTTGAATAGACCTATTCTCTTGCAAGTAGGTGGATATACTTGCCAGTGGTTTGAATGCCTTAGGCGATCTATTCACCAAGCTATAACAGATTATAGATTTTGAATAGACCTATTC
>NW_017079747.1:0-278 GCF_001483705.2 Eufriesea mexicana | reverse complement strand
TTTTTCCCCCCCCCCCCCCCCCCCCAGTGGCACGCAGGATGTACTAGAGCACAGCAGAGCGCAGAAGTCCTCCGAAAAGCACTGCACAGCACATAAGATAAAGCTATCCTGTCCAAGCTTAGAGTAACCCAGCCTAACCTGTCGTAACACGACTCAATATAACGCGCCGCGACCACCAATTCTGGCCTCCCCAGAGCCAAGCAGAACACGCTAGTGGAGAGCAGAACAAATCCATAGAATCGCGGCGAATACCCGAAAGGTCTAAGCTAGCCAAACAA
>NW_017079746.1:0-278 GCF_001483705.2 Eufriesea mexicana | reverse complement strand
ATAATAATGTATATAAAGTATGTAATAATATTAATAAAATATGATCACGTATTATTTATTTCATAATATAAAGAACAAAATTACTATGAAAACAACATAGTAATGTGCTACATGTAAAGTACGTAGAAGTATACAGAACATTTTCACATTTATCACAGTTTATAAGTTGTCAATTATCTTTTTACGATTATAATGAATAGTAGTTTCTTTTAAAACGATAGAATGCAAAAACTTTATTAATAATATTAAAAAAGTATTAATTATATATTACATTGATA
>NW_017079745.1:0-278 GCF_001483705.2 Eufriesea mexicana | reverse complement strand
AACATTGTACTGCACATAATACTCGTCTGCAAACCATGACAAATATTATATACACTTCTAAGATAATTATCCAAATAAAAATCCAATGAGAAAATAATTATTCACACTGCCAACCGTAATAAAATTATTTCTTCACCGAATCAAACACCGTGTTCGACCTAACATTGTATTTCACATAATACTCGTCTGCAAACCATGACAAATTTGTACTTCTAAAACAATTATCCAAATAAAAAGAAAGCACTTATCTGCAAAACGTGACAAGTATTTCTATGCTA
>NW_017079744.1:0-278 GCF_001483705.2 Eufriesea mexicana | reverse complement strand
GGGTTTGTTAGGAGACAGTAGAGCGTAGGAATCGACCAAATAGTAGTGAACACCAAGAAAGTCAAATATATGCAAAGCCAACCCAAACTGACATAGCCTAACCATACGTAGAATGAATCAACATAACGTGCCGTGCCCACATTTGCTGAAATCCACAGAGCTAAGCAGAATATGCTAGAGCACAGTAGAGCGCACAGGTCCGGCGCACTGCAGTGTAAAGCTCAAAGGTCAGGTGTAACCTAACCCAACCTGACTTACCCTAACCTTCCCAAACGTAG
>NW_017079743.1:0-278 GCF_001483705.2 Eufriesea mexicana | reverse complement strand
GTAGGTGGAGATACTTGCCATTGGATTGAAAGCGTTAGGCGATCTATTCACTAAGCTATAACAAGTTATAGATTTTGAATTCACGTATTCTCTTGCAAGTAGATGGCTGTACTTGCCATTGGGTTGGAGGCATTAGGCCAACTATTCACCAAGCTATAACAGATTATACATTTTGAATAGACCAATTCTTTGGCATGTAGATGGCTGTACTTGCCATTCGATTGAATGCGATAGGCGATCTATTCACCAAGCTATAGCGGGTTATTGATCTTGAATAG
>NW_017079742.1:0-278 GCF_001483705.2 Eufriesea mexicana | reverse complement strand
TCCTTATTTTTGCGAGAAAGTTAACTCACCACGATATTAGTCGAAAATGTCAATGTAATTGAAATTTCCAGCCAGGGTCTGCAGCATTGCAATGGCTATAGCACTCCGAACGGATCTTTTCTCCGTACCTATGCAACGAAGCTAGCTCACCACGAAATTAGTCGAAAATGTCAATAAAAGTGAATTTTCCACGACGATCCTATAGCATTGCAATATTTATAGCACGCCAGTTGAATCCCTCCTCCTTATTTATGCAAGAAAGTTAGTTCACCACGATA
>NW_017079741.1:0-278 GCF_001483705.2 Eufriesea mexicana | reverse complement strand
CTGGGAAGGCCAGCAACAGTGGCCACTGCACCTTATGTTGAGTCAGGTTACGTCCGGTTATGTCGGGTTAGGCAAAGTTTGGTTAGGTTAGCTCCAACTTTTGTGCTGTGC
The DNA here is from genome assembly GCF_001483705.2 of Eufriesea mexicana. Taxonomy (NCBI): domain Eukaryota; kingdom Metazoa; phylum Arthropoda; class Insecta; order Hymenoptera; family Apidae; genus Eufriesea; species Eufriesea mexicana. The sequence continues at coordinate 167 of NW_017079741.1, read as the reverse complement.
ACCGCTATTGTGAGGACTTATGCGCTCTGCTGTGCTTTAGTTTGTCCTGCTTGGCTCTGGGGATGGCAGCAAAATAGCGGTCCCGGCGCGTTAGGTTAGGTTAGGCTATGTTTGTCTATGTTCTGTTGGTTTGGGTTAGGTTTGGGTATCTTAGACTTTTCATACAT
>NW_017079740.1:0-278 GCF_001483705.2 Eufriesea mexicana | reverse complement strand
TCAGTCGAAAATGTCTATAAAAATGATTTTTCCAACCTGATTCTATGGCATTGCAATGGCTATGGCACGACAATTGGTTATTTCCTCCTTATTTATGCAAAAAACCTCGGCAACCACGATATTAGTCAAAACGTGATTAAAATTTAATTTTCCTGCCAGATTCTAAAGCATTGCAATGGCCACAGCACGCCGATAGAATGCATCCTCCATATTTATGCAAGAAAGTTAGCTCACGGCGATATTAGTCGAAAATGTCAATGAAATTGAATTTTCGAGCC
>NW_017079739.1:0-278 GCF_001483705.2 Eufriesea mexicana | reverse complement strand
CAATAAAATTGGGCTTTCCAGACAGATTCTATAGCATCGCAATGAATATAGCACGCCAATAGGTTATTTCTTCCTTATTTATGCAAGAAAGTTAGCTCACCACGATATAAGTCGAGAATGTCAAGAAAATCGAATTTTGCTGGCAGATTCTATAGAATAGTAATGGCTGTAGCATGCCAATAGAATCTTTACTCCTTATTTATGCAAGTGGGTTGGTTCACCACGATATTGGTCGAGAATGTCAATAAAAGAGAATTTACTATCCAGATTCTATATCA
>NW_017079738.1:0-278 GCF_001483705.2 Eufriesea mexicana | reverse complement strand
GGATGTATGGATGTGCGGGTGGATGAATGGTTGGGTGGTTGAAGTGAAGAGTGGGTGAGAGGACGAATGGATGTCAGGATGCATGGTTGGATGGAATGGCGTATGTATGGATGCACGTATGTGTGGATGTATGGATGCATGCTAGGATGTATGTACGGATATATCTATGGATGTATGTATGGATGTGTGTATGGATGTATGAATGGATGTATGGGTGGATGTATGTATGTATGTGTGTATGGGTGTATGCATGGATGGATGGATGTGCGTATGGATGT
>NW_017079737.1:0-278 GCF_001483705.2 Eufriesea mexicana | reverse complement strand
TAAACATACCAACGAGGAAGCGCTCGAGTATTATACGAAATACTCGAACGCTCTAACGAAAACGAATCGAAAGGAAGTCGTAAAATTTGTGAAAGGAAAGATTTTGCCAACGATGAGACGTAAGTAAACCAACGATGAAGCATTCGAATATTGTAAGAAATATTCGAATGCTGAAACAAAGACAAATAGAATAAAAGAAATAAAATCTGTAAGAAAAAAAAAATAATTAGAACCTGAAAGAAGAAATTATTGTTAAATTATTTAAGAGAGTGAACAAT
>NW_017079736.1:0-278 GCF_001483705.2 Eufriesea mexicana | reverse complement strand
GCGAGACCAATATTGCTGACCTCCCGGAGCAAAGCAGAGCGTATTAGAGCGCATTAGAGCGCATTAGAGCGCAAAAATCCACCGGATTGCAGTGTATAGCACAAAAGCCGTAGACACTCTAACGTAACCATCAAAACCTAACCTAACGCAACGAAAACTAACTCATCCTAACATGCAGATACCGCTATTATTGGCCACCCCTGCGCCAAGCAGAACTTATTAGACCGCACTGGAGCCCAGAAATTCGCCGAGTAGCAGTGAGTGGCACAAAACTCAAA
>NW_017079735.1:0-278 GCF_001483705.2 Eufriesea mexicana | reverse complement strand
ATATACGCAAAGTTGAATAATTTTTTGACTTCTTGAATTGTGTACTTTCCTCTATAGGTGATGGTAAGATCAAAAAAGATGAAGTTACAACTGAACTATGTACAAATACAAAACGCACACAAATTTCCACCACTTTCCATTCACGAATTAGGTGAATCGCGGTCATTGAAAAATTATAATAATTTCCAAGTTGTGTACGAAGTGCAACGAGAATACACGAGTGCATCTAGAGACAATTCTCGCTATATACTTGGATTATGTACATATGTGCCCATAAT
>NW_017079734.1:0-278 GCF_001483705.2 Eufriesea mexicana | reverse complement strand
CTTTCCTCCTTATTTATACAGGAAAGGAAGCTCGCCACGATACTAGTCGAAAATGTCAATGAATTTGAATTTTCGAGCCAGATTCTAAAGCATTGCAATGGCTATAGCACGCCAATAGTACCCTTCCTCCTTATTTATGCAAGAAAGTTAGCTCACCACGATATTAGCCGATACTGTCATCGAAATTGAATTTTCGAGCCAGCTGCTATAGCACTGCAATGGCCATAGCACGCCAATAGAATCTTTCCTCCATATTTATGCAAGAAAGTCGGCTCATA
>NW_017079733.1:0-278 GCF_001483705.2 Eufriesea mexicana | reverse complement strand
ATACACCAATACATTCGTCCATACATACATCCACACATACGTCCTTCCATACATCCATACATACGTATACACTTACATCCATTCAAACATCCTCACATACATCCATGCATACATCCATCCGTGCATACAGCCATCCATTCATTCATACATCCATCGGTACTTCCATCCTTCCATACGCCCATCCATCCATATGTCCACCAATCTATACATCCATCGATCCATACAGCCATACATACATGAATCCACACATTCACACATTCATCCATACTTCCATACAT
>NW_017079732.1:0-278 GCF_001483705.2 Eufriesea mexicana | reverse complement strand
CATAAAACCGTCGCTCCATACACCCATCCACCCACCCATACATCCATCCATACATCCATCCATCCATGCGTTCATCTATCCATCCATGCGTCCATCCATCCATCCGTACATACATTCAAAAATCCATTCATCCGTCCATCCATATATCCAGACATACATCCAAACTTACACACATGCATACATCCACGCATACATCCATCCGCATATTCATACAAACATCCCCACGCACATATATAAATATACCCTCACAAGCATCCACACGTCCCTCCATACATACA
>NW_017079731.1:0-278 GCF_001483705.2 Eufriesea mexicana | reverse complement strand
TCACAATGAAAGAAAAAAAAAAATTGTCAATTTTTTGAATAGTTCTTTTGAAATAAATTTTTAATAAAATCCAAAATCATTTTATGTTTACATAACATTCATATGGAGCTTGGAACATTTTATGGCATTTGTAACTCATTTGTATAATTTCAGTAAATAATAATTCTATGAATAATTTCAGGCTCTGTAACATTTATTTAATAAAGTTTAAAGATTTGTACAAATATTTTAATTATACTATTTTTAACAATTTTTGTATTATTAAATCATATAATTTA
>NW_017079730.1:0-278 GCF_001483705.2 Eufriesea mexicana | reverse complement strand
CGCGGAAAGCGGCGTGGCCCTCGTCGCGAATAGCATCCAGCGGCTAGGGCTGTGTATCTCCCCGAGAAGACCGGGGCAATGTGGTTTTGCCATCGGCACCGCGGGAAGCCGCCCAAGTCCCTGATGCGTGTGGGGAACGTCGTGGTTGAGGTACGGGACCGGACGAAATACCTCGGTCTCCTCCTCGATAGAAACTGGAAATTCGACGAACACCTTCTCGCGCTGGAACCACGCCTGGAAGGTATGGTGGGGGCGCTGTGTCGCCTGCTACCCAACCT
>NW_017079729.1:0-278 GCF_001483705.2 Eufriesea mexicana | reverse complement strand
AATATTCCTGGCCTTTCCAGAGCCAAGCTGAAGATATTAGAGCACTGTACGGCGCTGGCGTCATCCAAATTGCAGACTGTACCATTAAAGTAAAAGATACTCCATCCAAACCTAACCAATAGCGACATAAGCAAACGTGACCAAATCCAGCCTAACGCGCCGCGACCACAATAGCTGGCCACCCCAGAGCCAAGCAGATCCCATAAGTGGAGAGAAGAACGCAGAAATCCATGGAATCGCATGGTACATCAGAAAAGTCAAAGCGACCCAAGCCTAAC
>NW_017079728.1:0-278 GCF_001483705.2 Eufriesea mexicana | reverse complement strand
GTTCCAGTGGTCGCGGTAGGTTAGTTTGGGTTACGTTACTATTGGTCATGCTAGGCTTCGTCAAGTTAGGAGAGGATAAATTTTATTTTAGTGTCACACACTGCTGTTCGGTAGATTTCTGCGATCTACTGTGCTCTGATATGCTCTGCTTGGCCTGGGGATGCCAGCAATAGTGGCCGCGTCAGGTAATATTGTGCTATGTTATGTTTGGCTGAGCACTGTTTGCTTGGATTAGGCTTGGGTAGCTTAGGGTTTTCTGATGAACACAGCAATTCTAT
>NW_017079727.1:0-278 GCF_001483705.2 Eufriesea mexicana | reverse complement strand
ACATCCATGCATCCGTGAATCTATACATGCGTACATGCGTGCATCCACCCATCCATACATCGACCGATCCATACATCCATCCATTCATACATCAACCCAACAATCCATCCATCCATCCAGACATCCATACATACGTCAATACATACATCCATAGGTACACCCATTCCTACATCCATACAAACATCCATGCATACATCCATGCATACATCCATACGTTCATCCATACAAACATCCATACATACATCCATGCATACATCCATACATTCAGCGATACAAAC
>NW_017079726.1:0-278 GCF_001483705.2 Eufriesea mexicana | reverse complement strand
CTCCCGAAGGCCAAAAAGAAAGTATTAGAAAACAGCAGAGCGCAGGAGTTCGCGGATAGCAGTATATAGCACAAAATTCTGAACTATCCTATCCTAACCACACCGAACATAACATTACCGAACGTAGCGTAGCTCCGCCTATCGTGCCGCGACCAATTTGCTGCTCTCCACAGGGCGAAGCGGAATATACCAGAATACTGCAGATCGCAGAAATGAACCGCGTTGCAGTGCATACCAAAGAGGTCAAAGATACCCAAGCCTTAACTGACCTAATCTTA
>NW_017079725.1:0-278 GCF_001483705.2 Eufriesea mexicana | reverse complement strand
TAACTGTAATTATTTATGCTTATGGATAATTATAATTGGTCATTGTTCCGTCGTGGAACAAAGCAGACCCATTACGGGTCTTCCAACAGCCACGTCTTAGGGTCAAACAATTCGGCATCGGATTGTAGTAGACCATTTGCCACTAATAGCGTTCGGAGAGATCGATTTATCCAAATTGCAAACCGCAACCGTTTCACTGAATTGGTAAATAAGCCAAACAGTCGCGACCAACAAAGTGCCTCTAGGATTGAGAGAAAAAAGAAACACTGATAATACCC
>NW_017079724.1:0-278 GCF_001483705.2 Eufriesea mexicana | reverse complement strand
CATTCGTTCATCCGTACATACATGCATCCATACATCCATCCATCCATACATCCACCCATCCATACATCCATACAACAATCCATCCATAAACCTATCCATACATCCATACATACATCATTACATATATCCATACATACACATTACCATTCGTCCATACATACATCCATACACACATCCTTCCATAGATCCATCCATACATACATACTTAAATCCATACAAACATCCATACAAACATTGATACACCCATCCATCCATACAACCATTCATCCATTCATACA
>NW_017079723.1:0-278 GCF_001483705.2 Eufriesea mexicana | reverse complement strand
AAATAGTGGCCGCGCTGCGCCAGGATGTGTTAGGTTGCGTTTGGCTAGGTTAGGTTCGTTTGCCTTAGGTTAGCATATCTTTGACTTTCGTGCTATAAACTGAGATGCTATGGACCTGTGTCCTGTACTGCGCTCTATAATAATCTGCTTGTCTCAGGGGAAGCCAGCAAAAGTGGTCGCGGATCGTTATGTTTGGCTTTTCTGCGCTTGTATAGGTTAGGCTACGCCTGCTTAGGTTAGGATATCTTCGACTTTTGTGCTACAGATTGCTGTTTGGC
>NW_017079722.1:0-278 GCF_001483705.2 Eufriesea mexicana | reverse complement strand
TATATGGATGGAAGAATGTATTGATGTACAGGTGTGTGGATGCATGTATGTATGGATGTATGGGTGTATGCAGGGATGTTTGTATTGGTGTATGTATGTATGTAAGCATGGATGGATGGATTGGTGAGAGGATGTATGAATAGATGGATGTATGCATCGATGGATGTATGGATGGGAGGTTGTATGGATGGATGGGTGTATGTAAGGGTGGATGCATATATGGATGGATGTATGGACGGCTGCCTGTACGGATGGATGGATGTATTGATGTACGTATG
>NW_017079721.1:0-278 GCF_001483705.2 Eufriesea mexicana | reverse complement strand
TCTGCGGATGCCAGTAATGGTGGCCGAGGCACGTTGGTTTGAGTTTGGTTACGTTCGGTTACGGTACGTTTGGCAATGTTAGGACAGGATAGCCATGACTTTCGCGTTATACACTGCTATTCGTTCGATTTCTGCATCCAGCTGTGCTCTAGCGTACACCGCTTGGCCTTGGGGAGGCCAGCCATGGTGGTCTCGTCAAGTTAAATTTATTTATATTACCATTGCTTATGCTACGTTTGGTCAGATGAGGATAGGGCAGCCTTGACTTTCGTGCCGTA
>NW_017079720.1:0-278 GCF_001483705.2 Eufriesea mexicana | reverse complement strand
ACTGCGAGGCACATTCCGTATCATTGCAATGGTTATAGCACGCCAAAGGGATCTTCCGCCTAACTTACGCAAGGAAGTTGGCTCACCACGATATTAGTCGAAAATGTCAATAAAATTGAATTTTAAAGCTAGATTCTATGGCATTGTAATGCCTATAACACGCCAACAGAATCTTTCCTCCTGATTTATGGGAGAAAGTTAGCTCACCACCATAATAGTCGTAAATGTCAATAAAATTGATTTCTCCAGCCAGATTCTTTGGCATTGCAATGCCAATA
>NW_017079719.1:0-278 GCF_001483705.2 Eufriesea mexicana | reverse complement strand
GCTACGTTCGGTTAGGTTAGGCTTTGACTGATTAGGTTAAGACATCTTTGCCTTTTGTGCTATGCACAGCAGTGCGCAGAATTACTGAGCCCTAGTGTGAACTAGTATGTTCTGCTTGGCTTTCGGGAAGTAAGCATTAGGTGCGGCAAGTTAGATTGTGTTTGATTATGTTTGCTAAAGTTAGGTAAGTCTGGGTTTGGCCAGGGTATCTCTCCCTCCTGCGCTACACTGCAACGTGTTCGATTTCTACGTTCTCCTGTGGTTTAATATGCTCTGCG
>NW_017079718.1:0-278 GCF_001483705.2 Eufriesea mexicana | reverse complement strand
ATCTGGCTGGAAAGTTCAATTTTATTGACATTTTCGACTAATATCATGGTGAGCTATCTTTCTATCATTAATAAGGAGGAAGGGTTCAATTGGCGTGCTATAGCCGTCGCAATGCTGCAGAATCTAGCTGGAAAATTCAATTTTATAGATATTTTCGACTAATAACGTGGTGAGCTAACCTTATTGCATAAATAAGGAGGGGAGATTCTTTTGGCTTGCTATAGCCATTGCAATGCTGTAGAATCTGGAAGGAAAATTCAATTTTAATGACATTTTGG
>NW_017079717.1:0-278 GCF_001483705.2 Eufriesea mexicana | reverse complement strand
GACCACTACGGCTGACCTCCCCAGGGCCAAGCATAATATACTAGAGCACAGCAGATCGCAGAAAACCACCGCACTGCAGTGTAAAGCACAAAAGTCAAGGATACCCTGAGCCAATCTGACTGAACCTTACCTAACCGAACGTAGCCTATCTCAACGTAACATACCGATACCTCTATTGCTGGTCCTTCCATAGCAAAGGTCAACATTTTAGAGCACAGTAGAGTGCAGAAAACCGCCAAAAACGGACTATGCCAAGAAAATCGGTGCAATCCGTACCT
>NW_017079716.1:0-278 GCF_001483705.2 Eufriesea mexicana | reverse complement strand
GTTGTCTTGTACACGGGAGTACATCTCGTCGGCTAGTCGGTCTTTCGAATAATCGCGAGTTCGATCGGGCGCGCCGCGATTTTAACTTAGTCTTCCTTTGCTCGCGTTTTTCATATTTGATTCCCGAATTTTGCGAGAACATAGAAATATTAGAGTCTGTTAGTGTTGCGACAGTAAAGTAGTAAATTCTAGTATACCGAACCGAAGTCCCTTTGTAAGACACGAAATTTTATAAAGTGTCAGTAGAGTCATTTTAACTTAATTCGCTTCAAGTTAGA
>NW_017079715.1:0-278 GCF_001483705.2 Eufriesea mexicana | reverse complement strand
ATCGACCTATTCTCTGGCAAGAAGATGGCTGTACTTGCCATTGGATTGGAGGCGTTATGCAATCTATTCACCAAGCAATAACAGGCTATAGACGTTGTATAGACCTATTCTCCGGCAAGTAGATGGCTGTACTTGCCATTGGATTGAGGGCGTAAGGCGATCTATTCACCAAGCAATAGCAGGTTATAGATTTTGAATAGACCAATCCTCTGGGGAGTAGATGGCTGTACTTGCCGTCGGTTGAAGACGTTAGTCGACCTATTCACCAAGCTATAACG
>NW_017079714.1:0-278 GCF_001483705.2 Eufriesea mexicana | reverse complement strand
ACGAATCCACCAAATAAAAGTGCATAGCTCGAAAGTCTACGCTATCCTAGCCTAACACATACATACATAGCCCAGGCAAATGTAGCCCAAACCAACCAAACGTGACGAGACCAATATTACTGGCCAACCCTGTGTCCAGCATAGTACGGCAGAGCAATGTAGATCGCAGAAATCCACCGAAGAGCAGTTTGTAGCACAAACGTCAAAGTCAACCAGACCAAGCCTAACCTAACTTAACATAACCGAACGTAACGTAACACAACCTAACGTGCCACGAC
>NW_017079713.1:0-278 GCF_001483705.2 Eufriesea mexicana | reverse complement strand
ACAGCCATAGCAAAGGTATAGAATCTGGCTGAAAACTCGATTTTACGGATATTTTGTTCTAATATCGTGGTGAGCTACCTTTCCTGCATATATAAAGAGGAAAGATTCTACTGGCGTACTATAGCCATTGCAATCCTATAGAATATGACAGAAAATTGAATTTTATCCACGTTTTCGACTTATACCGTGGAGACATAACTTTCTTGCATAAATAAGGACGATAGATACTATTGACGTGATATAGCCATTGAAATGCTGTAGAATCTGGCTGGAAAATA
>NW_017079712.1:0-278 GCF_001483705.2 Eufriesea mexicana | reverse complement strand
TTTACTGAGGTTTCATTAAAATTGACCGATTAACAAAGATTTTCAACTCGTATTCACAGGATGTGTAATTCTTAAACACAACTTATTAAATGACTTTCGGTGTTTTCGGAGGATCTTTCAAATTAGTCTATGACAATGAAAAGATTGAAGGGTAGGGATAAGGACTATTTTAACTCCTTTACATCACTTATTTATAGAAGATTTCTTGACGTCACATCGGATCGCATCGACACACGATGATTAATATTAGGGTGCTATATAGTATCACAGTATGTCAA
>NW_017079711.1:0-278 GCF_001483705.2 Eufriesea mexicana | reverse complement strand
GTGTGCTGATGTGTGTACGGATGCATGGATGGAAGGACGGATGTATGTATGGATGGATGGATGGATGGATGTATGAATGTATGGATTTATGCATGTATGGATGTATGTACGTATGTATGTATGTATATATCTATGGATGTATGGATGGGTATGCGTATGGATGTATGTATGGATTTATGGATGGATGTACGTATGGATGTATGTATGGATGTGTATATGGATATATCTATGGATGTATGGATGGGAGTGTGTATGGATGTATGTATGGATGTACGTAT
>NW_017079710.1:0-278 GCF_001483705.2 Eufriesea mexicana | reverse complement strand
TAGAGGATACCACAATTGGATTGTTTTATTATTCATCGTCACTGTCAAATATTTGCAGTCTAACCCTTTTCTTCTAATTGACCAAAAATCCTCCTCACTTTGCAAATTTTCTTCTTGGTTTTCAAATGTACTTTTATTTTCTAGTTCTTCCAGAACCTCTTTATACGGGGCGAATCAATTTTGAAATTCCCTTTTAACCCTTTGCACTTGAGGGACGACCCTCAGTCGCCATTTAATCGGATTCTACAGATCGATGTTAATTAATATATAAAATTTAA
>NW_017079709.1:0-278 GCF_001483705.2 Eufriesea mexicana | reverse complement strand
ATTTCTGCCTTCTTTATATACTCCCTAAGAAAGCCTCCCCCAACACGACCAAGTATGGTCATGCTAAGGGCCTGACGCATCGCCGGGGTTTTTCCAAATGATCTGGCCCTCGAACCCTCGGCGACTTTCCAACCCAAAGTCACCTACACACGAGGTGAGCATTCCGCGATACTATAATAGTATGCTTGTACACCACATAGTATACTTGTATACTATAACAATAGTATAATTTTGAGACTCTTTTTGCAACTGTTTTGTTCCGCAATGTAAATACGTAA
>NW_017079708.1:0-278 GCF_001483705.2 Eufriesea mexicana | reverse complement strand
ACTAATCTGACCTGTCCTGACTGATTTGACCTGAGCTGACCTGATCTGACCTGACCTGACCTGTCCTGATCTGACCTGACCCGAGCAGTCCTGACTGACCTGAAATGACCAGGCCTGTCGCGACCTGACCTGACCTGACCTTTTCTGACCTGACCTGACCTGATCTGACCTGAGCCTACCTGACCTGATCTGACCTGACCTGACCTGACCTGACATGACCTGACCTGTCCTGACTAATCTGACCTGTCCTGACTGATCTGACCTGACCTGGCCTGACC
>NW_017079707.1:0-278 GCF_001483705.2 Eufriesea mexicana | reverse complement strand
AATGAAATTGAATTTTGCAGCCAGTTTCTATATGTTTGCTATGACTATAGCACGCCAGTAGAATCTTTGGTCCTTATATATGCAAGAAAGTTATGTCTCCACGGTATAAGTCGAAAATGTCAATAAAATTTAGTTTTCAAGCCGTATTGGGTAGCATTGGAATGGCTACAGCAAGCCAATGGAACCTTTCCTGATTATTTATGCAGGAGATGTAACTCACCACGATATTAGTCCAAAATATCCATAAAAACGTGTTTTCCAGCCAGATTCAATACCTT
>NW_017079706.1:0-278 GCF_001483705.2 Eufriesea mexicana | reverse complement strand
TATCGTGCCGCGACCACTATTGCTTGCCTCCACAGAGTCAAGCATAATGTACTAGAGCACAGTGCGGCGCAGAAATCTGGCGCCCTGCAGTGTGAAGCACCAAATTCAAGGGTACCCTTACCTAACCAGACCTAACCTAACGCAACCAAATGAAGCCAAACTCATCATAACATGCCGCGACCACTATTGCTGGAACAGAATGGTTGACGTCCCCTGAGAAAAGCAGAAAATATTAGATCACAGCTGAGCGCAGAAATCCATCGAATTGCGGTGAATAG
>NW_017079705.1:0-278 GCF_001483705.2 Eufriesea mexicana | reverse complement strand
TTGAAGAGGACAGTAGTCCACCGAATAGCAGTGAATGGCATAGACGTCAAAGTAGCATAGCCTTGTTTGGACACACGTAACACAACCAAACGAAGCCTAGCGCAACTAACATAACCGGGCATCTATTGCTGACCTCCACAGAGACAAGCAGAGTATACTAGCAGCATAGTAGTGCGCAGAAATCCACCGCATTGCAGTGTATAGCACAAAAGTCATAGCTATCCTAACATAACCAAGCGTAATATAAGCGTTCTTACAGAATCCCTACCTGATGTGCC
>NW_017079704.1:0-278 GCF_001483705.2 Eufriesea mexicana | reverse complement strand
AGATATCCCCCGTATATCAGTGTACAGCGCAAAAGTCAAAGCTACCCTACCCTAACCTAAAGATACGTAACGTAACTCAAACTAACGTGCCTACACCACTATTGCTGACCTCCCTAGGGCCTGGCCGAATATACCAGTGCACAGTATAGTACAGAAATCCGCCTCATTGAAGTGTATAGCACACAAGCCAATGCCATTCTGACGAAACTTATCCAAACCATACATAACCAAGCGCAATCTTACCCGGCCACACGTGCCACGTCCACTATTGTTGGTCC
>NW_017079703.1:0-278 GCF_001483705.2 Eufriesea mexicana | reverse complement strand
AGATCAATACAGCGGCAACAGTAACCTATTGGAATATGCACTATATGCCGTACTGTCAATTGTAGATATCACTAGACACGACGACTCTATACATGGGTTACCCTAGAACCGCATTCGAATTTATGCCACTAGTGAGAAGAGTACTCCAACGGTTGCATTACTGTGACGATGCCTACACTCAGAACCTTGATGACAGTATTGGCACCTCGAGAGTTAGTGGACCACAATTTTGATATTCCAGGTTTGTAATTGAATATGAATCATCTACAGACAGGTTA
>NW_017079702.1:0-278 GCF_001483705.2 Eufriesea mexicana | reverse complement strand
GGATGTATGGACGGATGGCAGTATCGATAGATGGATGTATGGATGGATAGAGGTATGGATGGTAGGATGTATGGATGGATGGAGGCATGGGTGGACGGATCTACGGTTGTATGGATGTGTGTATGTATATATGTATGGATGTATGAATGGATGGATGTATGGTTAGATGGATTAATGGAAGGGTGGATGGATGAATGGATGTATGGATGCGTGTTTGGATGGGCGAATGTACGGTTGTGCGTATGGGTGGACGTATGGAAGTACGTATGGATGTGTGT
>NW_017079701.1:0-278 GCF_001483705.2 Eufriesea mexicana | reverse complement strand
CGTTAGGTCCAGTTACCTTACGTTTGTTTATGTTACATTTGGTTAGGCCTGGAAATGGACTTTCGTGCTTTACACTGCAATGCCGTGGATTTCTGTGACCAACTGTGCTCTAGTATTCTCTGCTTGGCTCTGCGGAATCCAGATGAAGTGGTCTCAACACATTAGGTTAAAATAGGTTGCGTTTGGCTTTACTAGGTTTGGATAGGTAAGGATAGGATAGCTGTGACTTCCGTACTGTACACTGCCATTCGTCGTTTTTCTACGCTCCACAACGCCCT
>NW_017079700.1:0-278 GCF_001483705.2 Eufriesea mexicana | reverse complement strand
TACGATAATATTTATATCGATATGTCGTTCATGGAATTGACTCTTTCTTGTAATCGAAAACTGGCAAAGTAGCCTACTAACCCCTAATGCAGGACCTTCCCCTATAATTCAGAAATTCTTCGTAGATGATATAGTTTCCTAAATTTTTTACGAATATAGCGAGGTATGTTGGAAGTAATCAGCCCCTTATTCTACACGACTGATGTACTAATAATGACACTTGGTCACTCGCTTATGGTTACCTGACTAATCCTCTAATATCCCAATTGTCAACACCG
>NW_017079699.1:0-278 GCF_001483705.2 Eufriesea mexicana | reverse complement strand
CTAAAGTCAAAGCAATCCTCTCCTAACCTAGCCAACCGTAACGAAACCGAAAGTAACGTAACTCAGCCTAATGTGCCGCGGCCGATATTGCAGCCTACCCCAGAGCAAAGCAGGAGATGCTAGTGGACAGTAGATCGCAGAAATCCACCGAATAGCAGTGCAGAGCACAAAAGCAATGGCCATCCCAACCAAGCTTATCCCAATCCAACCTAACAGAACTTAGCCTATCTCAACGTAACGTGCCGGGGCGACTATTGCTGGCCTCTCTAGAGCTAAGC
>NW_017079698.1:0-278 GCF_001483705.2 Eufriesea mexicana | reverse complement strand
ATCTTTTGTGCTGTAAACTGCTGTTCGCCGGATTTCCGGCTCTTCTGTGCTCTAGTGTGTTCTCCTTAGCTCTGGGGAGGGCAGCAATCGCGGCCTCCGCACGTTAGTCTGAATTACGATATGCTTGGGTATGTTGCGTTTGTTTGGATTTGGATTGGGTAGCTCAGACTTTTCTGACATTCACTGCGATTCTATGGATTTCTGCCTTCTACTCGCCGCTGATATCTTCTGCTTGGCTCTGTGGAGGCCAGCAATAGCGGTCGCGGCACGTTTGGTTG
>NW_017079697.1:0-278 GCF_001483705.2 Eufriesea mexicana | reverse complement strand
GCGGTATTGGTCTAGCCTCGTTATGTTGGGTGAGGTTACGCTTGGTTATGCTGTGCTCGGTAACGCTAGTTAAGGATACCCTTGACCTTTGTGCTATACACTGCAACGCGGTGGATTACTGCGATTTACTTTCCTTTAATATTTTCTGCTTGGATCTGGAGGGGCACACAATAGTGGAATCCGCACGGTAAGTAGAGCATGGCTACGTTCTGTAATGTTACGTTTGATTACGTTGGGATGGGGTAGCTTCGACTATTGTGCTATGCACTGTCATTTTA
>NW_017079696.1:0-278 GCF_001483705.2 Eufriesea mexicana | reverse complement strand
GTCTCCGTTTCGAGAAATTTTAATTGAAACGTTAAACGAGTTATGGAACAGAAGATTTATGTACTTATTAGGAAGTACATTGATAAAGATGAATCTTGTGTAGTCGAGAAATTGTGGAAATAGACGAGAAGCTAGTGAGCTAGCGAAGGGTTCAGCGCCAAGACGACTGTGCGCTTAACTCACTAGCGCCACCACGGCCCGTATCTCCCGAGCCCGTTCTCTAACCGCGACGCACATTCGTAAGTTACCTAAATGATCAATCAGTTTTAGAGAAACAT
>NW_017079695.1:0-278 GCF_001483705.2 Eufriesea mexicana | reverse complement strand
GCGTTTGGTCCTGGGCCTGCTAGTGGGACTCACCAGTAAGGCTACCTAGCAGGCCCTGCCTTATACGGGGACACTATTGGAGAGTTTGGGAATTACATATGTAGGAAACGATGAATTTTTACCGAGGACTTGCGAGAACGTCCTTAATCTTCCTCAAATAGGAATCCATCTGTTATTGAGGGTGGAAATCATGCCACCACAGTATAATACGTATCTTATAAAATAAACACACGGATTATAGAAATGTCAGCACCGAATCTCGACGAATCAATCTCATC
>NW_017079694.1:0-278 GCF_001483705.2 Eufriesea mexicana | reverse complement strand
CTGTGACCGTCACCGCAGGCGGTATCCAGAGACGGATACCGGGACGGTGCAGGTATATCGGCAAACGCCATCCTGCTGGGACCGAGCGAAAGCTGGCAGCACCGCCTCCACGTGGCCCCTGCTAGTAACGAGGCTGCGGGCTGCTAGACAACCCGGAGCCACGGCCAAGTGAGTTGCTTCCCGCAAGGGTAGCTCCAACTTGTCCGATGATCCTTTAACGGTGAGGGCAGGGGTTTTTCCAAGCCGCGTGTCCAACACCTACACACGCGTTCCCCTGC
>NW_017079693.1:0-278 GCF_001483705.2 Eufriesea mexicana | reverse complement strand
TATTTTACTCAATTTTTGTGACCGGTGACTATAGTCACCCATCGTGTGTAGATGGCATCTCGTGGCCGATGACTATAGTCACCCTTAGTAGCGAAAGGGTTAACCCATTGTACTCAATGACTTTTTCGCTATAAATGTATAACAAATCGCATCTTTTCTTTTATTCTTCTAAACTCTAAAACACTATTTATTCTAAAATAAAAAGAAAATCACGCGTATTTTGTTTCATTATTTCATATGTAGTAACTTTTAATCTACTTATCATCTCATATTCGTTA
>NW_017079692.1:0-278 GCF_001483705.2 Eufriesea mexicana | reverse complement strand
CGTGGCACGTTAATATGGGTTATATTACGTTTGGCTGTGCTTCGATTTGTTAGGTTAGGAAAGGAGGGCTTTAAATGTTGTGCTATACATTGCAATTCGGTGGATTTCTCAGCTCTACTGCGCTCTAATGTTTTCAGCTTGGCTCTGGGATGGACAGAAATGGTGATCTCGGCGCGTTATGCTTTTCCGGGTACGTTCGTTTAGGTTGGTTTAGGCCAAGTTTGGTCAGGGTAGCCTCGAATTTTGTGCTGCACACTGCTATTCGTTGGATTCTTGGG
>NW_017079691.1:0-278 GCF_001483705.2 Eufriesea mexicana | reverse complement strand
TATTTTACGTTTCTCGGGTTATGCTCGGATTGTTTCTACGTTCCTGGTGGAGGCTACTATTCTGTGGATATCTGCGCTTTACTCTGCTCTGCTATACTCGGCTCGACTCTTGGGAGGCCAGCAATAGTGGTCACTCCTTCCTGGATTGTGTCAGGTTACGTTTGGGTTTGTGTCGATTGGTTAGGCTAGGAGAGGATAGCCCTTACCTTTGTGCTATACTCTGTTCTTCGGTGGATTACTGCGCACTACTGTGCTCTAGTATGCTCTGATCGACTCTG
>NW_017079690.1:0-278 GCF_001483705.2 Eufriesea mexicana | reverse complement strand
CAGCGTTAACGTATTGATTGTCTTTTAACGCGTTATGTCGCCGATTGTGTTGTAGTTGATACTAGGATCATGGAACTCGATATGACAGGCTTTACAAGAATTCTTAATGTTACCATAACTGGGAACACGAGAATGCTTTTCGCAAATTTAATGTTGACTTTTGTTCAGGCAATGACGTAATTATTTTCACTGTTTGTATATGTATGGGGTATCTTTGTGATGACATTTTGGCGTAAATTGTAGGTTCATACTTCTATTGATACATGAAAGTTTCAAAC
>NW_017079689.1:0-278 GCF_001483705.2 Eufriesea mexicana | reverse complement strand
TAATTGGGCAAGGAAATTAGTCGTTGCTTCGTAAGAATCGGGACTAATTTCTCTAATCTTTCGTACTGCGTCGATATTTGCATGGAAATTCCTCGGATAACATTTTTGACTTCCCTTTTCTCCTTTTTATGACGTTTTTCAGATACTCGATTAGCGAAATATTATTTCTAAGTACATTCTGGAGTAGAAACTGATAGAATTAGGCATGGCAGTGAAGTTAAAAAGGAAGGAACGCTAATTATAAAAAGACAACGCTTTAATAATTGACAACTCGATCG
>NW_017079688.1:0-278 GCF_001483705.2 Eufriesea mexicana | reverse complement strand
TATCTGCTTGCCTGATACAAGGTCTATTCGAAATCTGTAATCTGTTGTAGCTTGGTGAATTGGCCGCCTAACGCCTTCAATCCAATTACAAGTACAGCCATCTACTTGCCAGAGAATAGGTATAATAAAATCTATAACCTGTTATAGCTTGGAGAATATATCGCCGAACGCCTTCAGCCCAATGGCAAGCACTGCTATCTTCTTGCCAGAGAATCGGTCTATTCAAAATCTATAATCTGCTATAGCTTGGTGAGTAGGTCGCCTATCGCCTTCAATCC
>NW_017079687.1:0-278 GCF_001483705.2 Eufriesea mexicana | reverse complement strand
GAAAATGTCAATAAAATTGAATTTTCCGGCCAGATTCTACAGCATTGCAATGCCTATAGCACGTCAAAATGATCTTTCCTCCATACTTATGACAGGAAGCTAGCTCACCAAGATATTATTCGAAGATGTCAATAGAATTGACCTTTCCAGCCCGATTCTGCAGCACTGCAATGGCTATAACTTGCCAATATAATCTTTCCTACTTGTTGATGCAGGAATGGCAGCTCACCACGGTATTAGTCGAATATGTCAATAAAATTGAACTTTCCAGCCAGATT
>NW_017079686.1:0-278 GCF_001483705.2 Eufriesea mexicana | reverse complement strand
TGGATGTCTGCGCCCAACAGCGCACAAATGTTTTCAACTTGGCTCTGGAAGGGCCAGCAATAGCGGCCTCGGTGCGTTATATTGAGTCAGATTACGTCCGGTTATGTTAGGCTGGGCAAAGTTTGGTCAGGGTAGCTTTAACTTTTGTGGTGTTCACTGATGTTCGGTGGATTTCTGTGCTCTACTGTGCTACAGTATGTCACGCTTTGCCGTGTGGAGTGCAGCAATAGCGGTCTCGTTACGTTAGGCCCGTTTACGCTATGTTTGGCTATGTTACG
>NW_017079685.1:0-278 GCF_001483705.2 Eufriesea mexicana | reverse complement strand
CGCAGTATAACCAAATGCAAGCTAACTGAACCTAACGCGACGAGGCCAATATTGCTGGCCTCTGCAGAGCCGAGCAGAGGGTACCAGATCAAAGTAGAGCGAAAAAGCCACCTTATATCACTGTACTACACAAAAGTCGAAGATATCCTAACCCAACCTTACCTAACGTAACGTAATCATACGTAGAGTATCGAAACCTTACGAGCAGGGACCACTATTGCTGGCCTCGCCAGACCCAAGCAGAACATACTAGAGCACAGTAGACCGCAGAAGTCCTC
>NW_017079684.1:0-278 GCF_001483705.2 Eufriesea mexicana | reverse complement strand
CTCACTAGCGCCACCGCGGCTCGTATCTACGATAACTGTTTATGGTAAATATTTCGATAGGATCTTGCAATTACCTCTTTACTATATTTGTTACATCCTTTCTACAATAGTATTTATGTATGAAATACAGTTCGTTTGTGAATTACTGTAGGTGGTGACGATCCTAATCGATGTCAAAAGATACCGTCGAGAAAGTAAGCGTTGCCAGATAGCCTTAAAACGATTCTCCACTTAACTCACTAGCGCCACCGCGGCTCGTATCTACGATAACTGTTTAT
>NW_017079683.1:0-278 GCF_001483705.2 Eufriesea mexicana | reverse complement strand
TGCAACGGTTACAGTATCGTTACGATGGCTGAGCTCAGTCCCGTTACGTCAATTGTTACTGTTTCGAGATACAACGGAGCCGCCTTTTGTCGTTCTGGAGTTGCTATAGAATATACGTCACCATTGGAAAGATTTATACAACGGCAACAGTTATCTGCAGTTAGATGTACCCAGCACCATACTGCCAAGTGTAAATATATGTAGTCATTAACGTACTACACATTGACTATCCTAGAATTGCTGTTAGCCTGAAATAATCAGTGAGCAAATTAGTAAAG
>NW_017079682.1:0-278 GCF_001483705.2 Eufriesea mexicana | reverse complement strand
ATTCTCTGGCAAGCAGATGCCTGCACTTGCCTGTGGATTGAAGGCGTTAAGCGATCTATTCACAAAGCTATAACAGACCATTGGTTTTATATAGACATAATCTCTGGCTAGTGGATGACTGTACTGGCCATTGTATTGATGGCGTTAGGCGATCTATGCACCAAGCTATAACAGGTTATAGATTTTGGAGAGACCTATTCTCTGGCAAGTGGATAGCTGTTCTTGCCATTGGATAGAAGGCGTTAGGCTATCTAATCGCCAAGCTGTGACAGCTTATA
>NW_017079681.1:0-278 GCF_001483705.2 Eufriesea mexicana | reverse complement strand
CTTTTAACTCTTTGCACTCGAGAGGCTCCCTTCAGTCGTCATTTGACAAAACTTCGAAGCTCGGTATTAATTAACATATCAAATTTAAGATAATGTAACAGTATGCAAGGTATCGAAATCGAATAGTTCTACATGTTAATTATTATACAATTTCTTATTTACTGCTGGAAAAAATATCATTAATTTTATAACAGAAAATCTTTGGACTCCTACTTCTCTTTACCCAAAAAATCATCGAGTGCAAAGGGTTAATATTTCAGAAGCAAGTATAAGTGACT
>NW_017079680.1:0-278 GCF_001483705.2 Eufriesea mexicana | reverse complement strand
TCCTCACAAAACTTACCCTGACCAAACCTACACGAACGTAATCTGACACAATTCAGCATGCAGTGGCCACTATTCCTGGCCCTCATGGAACGAAGCTGAAGGTGTTAGAGCACTCTATCGCCAGGAATCCGCCTAATAGCAGTCTATAGCACTAAAGTCGTATCTATCATCCGCTAACCTAACCAATCGTAACATAACCAAACGCAACCTAACTTAGCCTGACGTACCGCGATTACAAGTTCTGGCCTGCTCAGCGCCAAGCAGAACACATAAGTGGA
>NW_017079679.1:0-278 GCF_001483705.2 Eufriesea mexicana | reverse complement strand
ACCAAGCAGTCTATTAATGGAGGTCGCTGCAGGTTATATTGTGCTAGGCTATGTTCGCCTAGTGTAGGTCTGCGGTAGCCTTGACTTCTGCCCTATACATTGCTATTCGTTGGACTTCTGCTTTATACTGTCCTCTAATATGTTCCGCTTGGACCTTGGGATCCCAGCAATTTATGGCTCATCACGTTAGATTGAGTTACACTACGCTTCGGTATGTTAGGTTAGGTCAGGTGTGGTTAGGGCATCTTTCTCTTTTGTGCTTTGCTCTGCAATGCGAT
>NW_017079678.1:0-278 GCF_001483705.2 Eufriesea mexicana | reverse complement strand
ATGATATAGAATGTGCCTGGCAGTATCAATTTTATTGACATTCTTGACTAATACCGTGGAGAGGTAACTTTCTTGCATAAATGAGGTGGAAAGAACCTCTTGGCGTGCTATAGCCACAGCAATACTCTGGAATCTGGCTGGAAAAATCAATTTTCCTGACATTTACGACAAATATCGTGGTGAGCACCCTTTCTCGCATAAATAAAGAGGAAATATTTTATTGGCATGCTATAGCATTTGCAATGTTATAGAGTCTGGATGGAAATTTCAATTTTACT
>NW_017079677.1:0-278 GCF_001483705.2 Eufriesea mexicana | reverse complement strand
ACAAAACCCCATATACTTATATACTTAGATCTCCTTACTTTTGTTATAACTTACGGTGAAGATGAGATTATTATACTTTTCATAGTAGTTTGAAATTTGTTTTAATTATACAGGATGTCCCAAAAAATGTATACATACTTTGCGTGATTATAAAAAGAGTAAAAAAAGAAAGAAAATTAGAAAGAATAAGGTATTAAAGTGTGTATACATTTTTTTTTAGGACATCCTGTATATAGTTATAGTATCTATAATAAAAATTAAATATTGGATTCAGCTCC
>NW_017079676.1:0-278 GCF_001483705.2 Eufriesea mexicana | reverse complement strand
CGCAGCAATGTGCTCTATCGCTCTCTGCTGGCTCTGGGGACGCCAGGAATAGTGGCCGCGGCATTCCGGGTCATGCTGCGTTTGGTTAGGGTAGGTTTGGTTAGGTTCGGCTAGGATAGCTTTGACTTTTGTGCTATACACTGCTATCCGCAGGGATTCTGCGCTCTACTGTGCTCTAGTATGTTCTGCATGGCTCTGGGTGGCCAGCGTTAGTGGTCTCCGCGAGTTATATTAATTTAGGCTACATTTGGTAAGATTCGGTTAGGTCAGGTTCGGTT
>NW_017079675.1:0-278 GCF_001483705.2 Eufriesea mexicana | reverse complement strand
GAGCAGTAAATTCTAAGCAATCCTGTCCAAACCTGAGCAAATATAGCATAAAAGATGTAGCGTGTCTCTAACCATCGTGTCGAGAGCAAAATTGCTGTCCTCCGCAGAGCCAGCAAGGCATGATTGTGCACAGTCGAGCGCAGAAATTCACCGAACAGCATTGTGTAGCTCGAAAGATAAGCCGATCTTCTCCTCCCTAATCAAACGTTACACAAGCTGACGTAGCCCAACACAACTTGACCAGGCGATACCACTACTGCTGTCCACTACTGGGTCGA
>NW_017079674.1:0-278 GCF_001483705.2 Eufriesea mexicana | reverse complement strand
AGCAGATTAATCCTTCGACTACAGTGGTATATTGGTAGATATAGTGGGTACCGTACTGTCAATTGGATATATTTCAAGCCGTAACCGTAATATACATTGACTACTCCAGGTTTGCCACGGTGCATACATCCCCAGTGGACAAATTATCCCAAAGGCAACATTACAGTTATGATGGCTGCACTCAGTACTGTGTAGCCAGTTCTCAGTGTCTCGGGGCTCACTGGGTGCGTATTTTGTCATCCCAGAATTGTTATAGGACTTAAATCATAATTAAAAAG
>NW_017079673.1:0-278 GCF_001483705.2 Eufriesea mexicana | reverse complement strand
CTAACAAAACACAACGAAACCTAGCCTAACCAAACGCAGTCTAACATAACCTAAATTGCGGCGGCCACTACTGCTGGCCTCCCGAGAGTCGACCATAGTGTAGTAGAGCAATGTGGAGCGTAAAAAACCACCGAACTGCTGTGTGTAGCACAAAAGTCAGAACCACCATATCCTAACCTAACCAAACGTGACAGAACTGAACGCAGCCTACTTCCGTCAAACGCGCGGAGAAAACTCTTGCTGGCAAACAGGGCACCACGCAGAGCATATTAGAGCAC
>NW_017079672.1:0-278 GCF_001483705.2 Eufriesea mexicana | reverse complement strand
AAATTCTGCTTGCCTCTGGGGAGGCCAGCAATAATGTTTGTGGAATGTTCGCTTAAGTTAGGTTCCATTCGCCTTGGATAGGTTAGGATAGCCTTGGTCAAGATGGGTTTGGCTTTGTGTCATATTCGCAGCTATTCTGAGCATCGCTGTGCTCTACTGAGCTCTGTTATGTACTGCTTGTCTATGCGGAGGCCAGCTGTATTGGTCACGGCAATTTAGACTGAGTTACGTTGCTTAAGGTTATGTTACGTTAGGCTATGCTAGGAGAGTATAGCCTT
>NW_017079671.1:0-278 GCF_001483705.2 Eufriesea mexicana | reverse complement strand
CGCAGCAATGTGCTCTATCGCTCTCTGCTGGCTCTGGGGACGCCAGGAATAGTGGCCGCGGCACTCCGGGTCATGTTGCGTTTGGTTAGGGTAGGTTTGGTTAGGTTCGGTTAGGATAGCTTTGACTTTTGTGCTATACACTGCTATCCACAGGGATTCTGCGCTCTACTGTGCTCTAGTATGTTCTGCATGCCTCTGGGTGGCCAGCGTTAGTTGTCTCCGCGAGTTATATTAATTTAGGCTACATTTGGTAAGATTCGGTTAGGTCAGGTTCGGTT
>NW_017079670.1:0-278 GCF_001483705.2 Eufriesea mexicana | reverse complement strand
AGCCATTGCAGTCCTGTAGAATCTGGCTGGAAAATACAATTTTATTGACATCTTCGACTAATACTGTGGTGAGCTATCTTTCTTGAATAAATAAGGAGGAATGATTCTACTGGCTTGCTATTGCCATTGCAACGCTATAGAGTCTGTATGGCAAATATAATTTTATTGACATTGCCGACTAATATCGTTGTGAGCTAACTTTCTTGCTCAAATAGGGGGAAAGATTCGGTTGCCGTGATGTAGGCATTGCAATGCTACAGAATCTTGCTGGAAAATTC
>NW_017079669.1:0-278 GCF_001483705.2 Eufriesea mexicana | reverse complement strand
TCACGTTACGCTTGTTTACGGTATATTTGGTAAGGATTGGAAGTATAGCTTTGACTTTTGTGAAACACAGTGCTATACGGTCAACTTCTGAGCTCTACTGTACTCTCATACGTTCTGCTTGGCTCTGGGGAGCCCAGAAATGGCGGTCTCAGCAACTTAGTTTGCGTTAGGAAGGCCGGTGATAGTGCTCGTGGGACGTTTGTATGGGTCACGTCACGCTTGGTTAGGTTACATTAGGTAACGTTTTGATAGGATGGCTTTGACTTCCATGTTATAGA
>NW_017079668.1:0-278 GCF_001483705.2 Eufriesea mexicana | reverse complement strand
TAATTAACAAAACGTAAGTTTATTTTCATTAATATCAGCAGTATAGGTTTAATATTAATGGAACATGCAAAACTAACATTGCTTCAACTCATTATTTTTGTATATGGTTATTATTATTGAAAATAAACTGTCACTTATTGTTAATAAAATCCAACTTGTATTATGTTAAAATATTTCTCTGAATATTGTATATTGAATCGTTAGGGTATACGAGCCTACAGAACATATTATTATTGACTTGTATATTTTCAAAACTTTTGTTATAGACTATGTCTATT
>NW_017079667.1:0-278 GCF_001483705.2 Eufriesea mexicana | reverse complement strand
ATTAGTCGAAAATGTCAATAAAATCGAATTTCTCAGGCAGATTCTACGGAATTGCAGTGGCTATAGGATTTCAACAGAATCTTTCCTCCTTATTTAGGCAAATGGACTTGCCCACTGCGATATAAGTCGAAAATATCAATAAAATTGAATTTTCCAGCCAGCCCCCATGGCAATGCTATGGCTACAGCCCGCGAATAGAGTCTTCCCTCCTTATGTATGCATGAAAGTTCGCTCACCTCGATATTAGTCGAAAATGTCAATAACATTTTATTTTACAG
>NW_017079666.1:0-278 GCF_001483705.2 Eufriesea mexicana | reverse complement strand
TATGTTGCGTTCGGTGAGGTTACAATATGATAGTTCAGGCATTTGTGCTGTACACTGCATTTTTCGGATTTCTGCAATCTGCTGCGTTCTAATATTGTCTGCTTTGCTCTGGGAAGGCCAGCGATAATGGTACCGGCACGTTAGGAGAGGATATGTTTCGTTGGGTTGGGTCACGTAAAGTCAAGCTCGGTCAGGTTATCTCCGCCTTTCCTGCCATACACTGCCTTTCGGAGAATTTCTGCACTCCATAGTGCTCTACTATATTCTGCTTGACCCTG
>NW_017079665.1:0-278 GCF_001483705.2 Eufriesea mexicana | reverse complement strand
TCGTGGTGAGCTATCTTTCTTGCGTAAATAAGGCGGAAAGATCCTTTGGGGTGCTATTGGCGTAGCAATGCCGAAGAATCTGGCTGGAAAAATCAATTTTATTGACATTTGCGACCAATATGGTTGTGAGCTAACTTTCTCCCATAAATCACGAGGAAAGATTATGTTGGCATGCTATAGGCATTGCAATGCTATTGAATCTCGCTGTAAAACAACATTTTATTGACATTTTCGGCTAATATCTTGGTGAGATAACTTTCCTGCATAAACATGGAAGA
>NW_017079664.1:0-278 GCF_001483705.2 Eufriesea mexicana | reverse complement strand
TACTTGCCATTGGATTGAAGGCGTTAGGCGATCTATTCACCAAGCTATACCAGGTTATAGATTCTGAATAGACATATTCGCTGGCAAGTAGATGGCTGTTCTTGCCATTGGTTGAAGCCGTTAGGCGACCTATTCACCAAGCTATAACAGACTATAGATTTCGAATAGTCCTATTCTCTGGAAAGTCAATGGCTAATACTTGCCATTGGATTGACGGCGTTAGGCGATCTATTCACCAAGATATAACAGATTATTGATTTTGAATAGACCTATTCCCA
>NW_017079663.1:0-278 GCF_001483705.2 Eufriesea mexicana | reverse complement strand
GTCCACCCACACATCGATACATCCATGCCTCCGTACATCCATATATTCTTACATACATACATCTCTGCATACATACATCCGTACATCCATAACGCAAATACGGCCAGTTATTCATACATCCTTACGTACAAACGTCCATACATTAATGCATCCATCCATCCATACATCCATCCATCCATATATCCATACATTCATATATCCATACATCCACAAAACCATCCACCATACCTCCATCCATCCATACATCCTTCATTCCATACACCCATACATATATACAT
>NW_017079662.1:0-278 GCF_001483705.2 Eufriesea mexicana | reverse complement strand
ATAATAACTCCATCCAATTTTCCTATATTCTATGTACGTTTATATACACTTTCGACTTTATTTTTTCACTGATTTATAGATTCACCCCAATTTGGCTTGCACTACATATTCAGTAACACTCTATATAATAATAAACAACAATATTAGAATACTATGAAATGAAACGAAATTCCCATTAATTCTTATCAGAAGCTAGCTCTTTACACGTGATTCTTACTAGGTTGTAACTAGGTTTCGGTAAATATGCGAAAAATTTCCGTCTTGTCACCTTCCACGTG
>NW_017079661.1:0-278 GCF_001483705.2 Eufriesea mexicana | reverse complement strand
TCTACCCTCCTTATTTTAGAACAAAGGCAGCTCACTACGATATTAGTCGTAACTGTCAATAAAATTGAATTTTCCGGCGAGATTCTAAAGCATTGCAATGACTATAG
Source organism: Eufriesea mexicana (assembly GCF_001483705.2). Taxonomy (NCBI): domain Eukaryota; kingdom Metazoa; phylum Arthropoda; class Insecta; order Hymenoptera; family Apidae; genus Eufriesea; species Eufriesea mexicana. The sequence goes on along the minus strand of NW_017079661.1, from coordinate 171 downwards.
CACGCCAATTGTGTCTCTCCTCCTTATTTAAGCCAGAGAGATAGATCACCACGATATTAGTCGAAAATGCCAGTAAATTTGAAATCTCCAACCATATTCAATGTCATTGCAATAGCTATAGCGCGCCGATAGAATCTTTCCTCCTTATTTATGCAGGAAAGTTAGCTCACC
>NW_017079660.1:0-278 GCF_001483705.2 Eufriesea mexicana | reverse complement strand
GTATTTTCTGGCAAGTAGAAGTCTGTACTCGCCATTGGATTGAAGGCGCTGTGCGACGTATTCTCTAAGCTATAACAGATGATAGATTTTGAATAGACCAATTCTCTGCAAGTAGATGGATGTATTTTCCATCGGATTTAAGGCCTTAGGCCATGTATCCACCGAGCAATAACAGATTATAGATCTTGAATGGGCCTATACTCTGGCAAGTGGACGGCTGTACTTGCCATTGGACTGAAGGCGTTAGGCGATGTATTCACCAGGCTATAGCAGATTAT
>NW_017079659.1:0-278 GCF_001483705.2 Eufriesea mexicana | reverse complement strand
CTGTGCTCTAGTATGTCCTGCTTGCCTCTGGGAAGCACAGCAGTTGTGGTCTCAGCACGTAACGTATTGAGTCACGTTTCGTTGGTGTAGGTTGGGTCAGGCTAAGCTTGCTCAGAGTATCATTAACTTCTGTGCTGTACTCTGCTACTCTGTGGATTTCGGCGCTCTACTGTGCTCTAGTATGTCCTGCCTGACTCTGGGAGGGGCAGCAGTGCCGGTCTCGAGACGTTAGGTTGTGTGATGCTATGTTTGGTTATGTCCAGTTTGATTGGGTTAGG
>NW_017079658.1:0-278 GCF_001483705.2 Eufriesea mexicana | reverse complement strand
TTGGCGCTGGGGAGGCCAGCAATAGTGGTCTCGTCCCGTTAGGTTGAGTTAGATTACGTTTTGTTGCGTTATGTTAATTTGGGTCATGTTTGGATTGATCTGACAATCGCTGTATACTCTGCCATTCGGCGTATTTCCACTGTCAGCTGAGCTGTAGTATGTTCTGCTTGGCACCGGGGAAGCCTGTAATTGTTGCCTCGGCAAGATACTTTGGCATAGGGTACGTTTGGTTAGGTTACGTTAGCCCTGGTTAGGTTTGTATAGCTTCGACTTCTTTG
>NW_017079657.1:0-278 GCF_001483705.2 Eufriesea mexicana | reverse complement strand
TGAGAAATTAATGAAAGTGCCATTGTAATAAGTTGGAATGAATGAAACGATGTAGAAAACTGGTATTATATGTATATGTCATAACGTCATTTATCGAGCTATTAACGAGAGAACTCCAGTCGTGTCGCTTCGGACCGACCGAAAGGGACGATCCCAGTCGCATCGCCTCCAACCGGCCGAAGGGGACGAACGGCAGTCGTGCCTGTTCGGACCGACTGAAAGGACGATATCCGCTCCGGTCGATGCTAACATCAAAATATTATTACCAACATTTAACT
>NW_017079656.1:0-278 GCF_001483705.2 Eufriesea mexicana | reverse complement strand
TAATTTTGTAGAATTTTATTTTGGAGAATGGGAACCAGGCTCTTTTGATTGATCACAGAAAAGGATGCATAGTTAGAGCTTGGTTAGAGTTGTTTTTTAGAGATTCTTCTGGCATTTGGTTTTGTTCTTGATTTCCAAGCTGGGTAAATTATATGGGTCCTCGTGAGTGATGAAGGGGTGTTTGTTTTATTTTTGGTGGTTGGAGAATTTTATGGGGAGATGAGTTAAATTATAGGAATTATCTTATATCTGGGGTGGATGAATTAATTGTTGGAACT
>NW_017079655.1:0-278 GCF_001483705.2 Eufriesea mexicana | reverse complement strand
CGTACATCCATACATTCGTACATCCATACATCCTTACATACATCCATACATACATCCATACATGACTCCAAAGATCCATACATACAACCATACATACATACTTACATACATCCATACTTACATCCATGCATGCATCCGTACATACAGCCATACAAACATCCATACATACATCCATACATCCATCCATCCATACACCCATGCACCCAAACATCCACCCATCCATCCATTCATCCATACACCCATCCACGTATCCACGCATCCGTTCATCCACCCATCCA
>NW_017079654.1:0-278 GCF_001483705.2 Eufriesea mexicana | reverse complement strand
TCTAGGTCTGTAGGGTGGTAGTTGGACTGGGAGGAAGGGGATTAATGCGAGGGATTGGTCGTGAAGCTTGATACCGACGAATAGGAAGGGTAATTCGATGAATGCTTGTGTGAATAATTGTCCCGTGTTGCCAGTGTAATAGCTGCAGTTTTTGGGTCTTGCCTATTGAGCTATGGACAGGTGTATGTGAAGTAGACTGTTGGTTTATTTTTGTCGTGGTGGATAAGTAGACTATGATGATATCGTTGGTTGTTGACAGAGTTGGGTTGAAGGTGACT
>NW_017079653.1:0-278 GCF_001483705.2 Eufriesea mexicana | reverse complement strand
AAAATTCAATTTTACTGACATTTTCGACTAATATCGTGGTGGGCCACCTTTCTTGCATAAATATGGTGGAAGAATACTATTGGCGTGCTATAGCCATTGCAACGCTATCGAATCTTCGTGTTAAATTAAATTTTATTGACATTTTCGACTAATATCGTAGTGATCTAACTTTATTGTATGAATAAGAAGAGAACATTCTCTTGGCGTGCTATTGCCGTCGCAATGCTATATAATCTGGCTGGAAAGTTCAATTTTGTTGACATTTTCGACTAATATCG
>NW_017079652.1:0-278 GCF_001483705.2 Eufriesea mexicana | reverse complement strand
CATATGAAGATCATGTAATGAAAGTTGGAGAAACAATGCAAAACAACATAATTATTATTCATAGTTATACAATAAGTTTGAAGTGGAATTAACAGTAGATGATATGTTAAAAGAAATTGTACCATCAGTGGCATAATTTCTCCAGGTTTCTGTAATTATGAAAACACATAAGATCAACTGGACGTACAATTAGACAACCTACGAGATGAAAAAATATTTTCAGCCAAAGAAGCTCTTTCCAATATTCTCACATATATTGGTTACGCGACCTTAGGGCT
>NW_017079651.1:0-278 GCF_001483705.2 Eufriesea mexicana | reverse complement strand
TACGTGCAGTCCATTTAAAATAATCATGCAATGTGTCTATATATTTTTGTGGGACACCCTGTATATGTACATGTGATTATGTAACTGCTTGTTATACATAGTTATATATGTTTGTGATCTATTGTGATATACTATATTGTATTTTACTATATATACAGTACAGTATTGTGATATACTATATTGTATGTTACTATATATACAGTACAGTATTGTGATATACTATATTGTATGTTATGATAAAATACTATATGAACTACTATATGAGCACTATGTAAACA
>NW_017079650.1:0-278 GCF_001483705.2 Eufriesea mexicana | reverse complement strand
ATTTGTGTTTTTAAATAAGAATGAGGAAAGGGAAATCTGTGAATAAGTAGACGTGATTGAGAAACGATATTGATACCAGAGAGTAATTGGAATAGGTGTAAATGGAGGAAAAGAGATATAAGATGAAGACTACATCCTTGGAGAACAAAAGGAATCAGAAAAATTCGCAGAAAAATTACGAAAATGAAAGAAACAAAGGAAAATCCACGACGACATGAACTAATTGCGATATAGGTACCAAGAAGTAAGAGGAAATGGGTTGAATGAAGGAAAAGCGG
>NW_017079649.1:0-278 GCF_001483705.2 Eufriesea mexicana | reverse complement strand
AGCACGCCAATAGGACCTTTCCTCCTTATTTATGCAAGAAAGTTACCTCACAGCGATATTAGCTGAAAATGTCAATAAAATTGGATTTTACAGCCAGATTATACAGCTTTGCAATGGATATAGCACGCCAATTGTATCCTTCCTCCTTATTTATGCAACAAAGTTAGCTCACCACGAATTAGTCGAGAATGTCAATAAAATTTAATTTTCCAGGCAGATTCTATAGCTTTGCAATGCCTACAGCACGACAACAGAATCTTTTCTACTTATTTATGCAA
>NW_017079648.1:0-278 GCF_001483705.2 Eufriesea mexicana | reverse complement strand
TACACTTCTATTTGGTGGCTTCCCGCGCTCTACTGTGCTCCAGAGTATTCTGCTTGGGTCTGGTAATGGCAGCCATAGTGTTTTCGGAACGTTGGGTTTAGTTACGTTGCGTTTGCTATATTTCGTTCTGATGGGTGGGGGCAGCATAGCTACAACTTTTGTGCTATACGCTGATAATCACTGGACATCTGCCCTCTACGTTGCTTTACTACACCCTGCTCGACACCCGGGATGAGGGTGATAGCGCTCGTGGCACGTTAGGTTTAGTTAGGTTACGT
>NW_017079647.1:0-278 GCF_001483705.2 Eufriesea mexicana | reverse complement strand
TTCAATAAGCTATAACAGATTATAGATTATGAATAGGCCTATTCTCTGGCAAGTAGATGGCTGCATTTGCCATAGGATTGAAGGCGATAGGCGATGTATTCACCTATCTATAACAGATTATAGATCTTGAATAGGCCTATTCTCTGGCTAGTAGACGGCTGTACTTGCCATTTGATTGAAGGCGTTAGGCGATCTATTCGCCAAGCTATAACGGGTTATAGATTTTGAATAAGCCTGTACTCTGGCAAGTAGACGGCTGTACCTGCCATTGGATTGAA
>NW_017079646.1:0-278 GCF_001483705.2 Eufriesea mexicana | reverse complement strand
ACTTGTACAAAATCCTTTCCAATCATTTGCAATTCATTGCAAGTTAACTCCGAGGTAACATTTATTTCGCGGATATCTTACGCCTATGTTAACGTATCACGTTACCGAACTTGGAGATAGTAATTTTGGCAATGACATAGAAGAATGGGTATTACCAGCAAGAGTATAGGCGGAACAAGTGGAATACCCCTGTTGCCCTGCAACCGAACAAGATGACTTCTTGTCAGCCACGCGCAGTACTCTGCGTTGCATGAAAGAAGTCACCTGAGAAACTTGTA
>NW_017079645.1:0-278 GCF_001483705.2 Eufriesea mexicana | reverse complement strand
CGAGTTGACTAGTAAACAAGTTGACTAGTTAACGGATTGACAAGTTGCCTAATTGACGAGTTGACGAGTTGTCTAGTAGACAAGATGACGATTTAACGAGTTGACTAGTAGACAAGTTGACCAGTTGACGAGTTGATCAGTTGACAAATTGACAAGTATACAAGTTGGCAGTTGACGAGTTGGCGAGTTGACTAGTAGACAAATTGACCAGCTGACTAATTGACGAGTTGTCGAGTTGAGGAATTGACAAATTGATCAATTGACGATTTGGCAAGTTG
>NW_017079644.1:0-278 GCF_001483705.2 Eufriesea mexicana | reverse complement strand
TCAGCAGAGCAAAGCAGATCATATCAGAGCGCAGTGGAGCGGAGGTATCCAACAAAAATCAGGAAGAGGCGCCAAAGTGAGAGCTATCCTATCCTAACCTAACGAGTCCTAACACAACCGAACGCATCAAAACCAAGCCTAACGTGCAGCCGCAAACATTGCTGTCCTCCTCAGGGCCAAGTGGCTCATATTAGAGTAGAGTGGAGCTGCAGAAGTCTACAGAATCGCAGGGTATACCAGATGTGCCAAAGATGTCGAAACCTAACCAAACTAACTTG
>NW_017079643.1:0-278 GCF_001483705.2 Eufriesea mexicana | reverse complement strand
ATGTATATATGGATGGATGTATGGATGGATGGATGAATGTATGGATGGATGTATGGATGGATAGATGTATGGATGGATAGATGTATGGATGTATATATGGATGGATGTATGGTTGTATGTATGGCTGGATGGATGTATGGTTTAATGGATGTAAGGAGGGATGGATTTATGTATGTGTGGATGTGTGGATGGATGGATGGTTGGATGTATGGGTTGATAGATGTATGGATCAATGTATGTATGGATGGGTGCTAGTATGGATGGATGGATGTATGGTT
>NW_017079642.1:0-278 GCF_001483705.2 Eufriesea mexicana | reverse complement strand
CCTTTTCAATGCTGTAGAATCTGGCTGGAAAGTTCAATTATATTGACAGTTACGACTAATATCGTTGTGAGCTAACTTTATTGCATAAATAAGCAGGACAGATTCAATTGGCGTACTATAGCCGTCGCAATGCTGTAGAATCTAGCTGGAAAGGTCAATTTTGTCGACATTTTCGACTAATATCGTGGTGAGCTAACATTCTTGCATAAACATGAAAAAAAGATTCTATTTACGAGCTGTAGCCTTTGCAGTGCCATAGAATCTGGCTGAAAAACTCA
>NW_017079641.1:0-278 GCF_001483705.2 Eufriesea mexicana | reverse complement strand
TATGTCGCTGTGTCGCTGTCCCGATACCTAGCAATTTATAGGGATCCTCCTGTTATTTTTCACGGATTACATTGTCCAACAAATTTTAACTCTTTGTCTAATACATAATATCCATTAGGCGATTCTTGTAGAATCTACTTTACTCAGAAAAGAACAGAAAGTTCGAATTTTTCCATCGATCTTCGGTCGATCGGAGACTATATAAAGGGCGACACACCGATGCTCGATTCATTTGTCGATTTGACTTCAAAAGTATAACATTAAAATTTTTTCGAGTC
>NW_017079640.1:0-278 GCF_001483705.2 Eufriesea mexicana | reverse complement strand
CAATTTTATTGACATTTCCGGATAATATTGTGGTGAGCTGTCTGTCTTGCATAAATAAATAGGGAAGATACTTTTGGCATGCTACAGCCCCTGCATTGATATAGAATGTGTTTGGAAAATTCGAATTTATTGACATTTTCGACTAACATCGATGTGAGCTGACTTTCTTGCATAAATAAGGAGGATGGATTCATTTGGCCTGCTATAGCCGTCGCAATGTTATAGAATATGGCTGGAAAATTCAAATTTGTTGTCATTTTCGACTAATATCGTGGTGA
>NW_017079639.1:0-278 GCF_001483705.2 Eufriesea mexicana | reverse complement strand
TCGATTGCTGCCTTCTTCAATGCTCTGCTGTAAGCAACCTCGCACACGTGAGGCCCACAATAGCCGCCGTTGCTCGTGAGGCTGTGTCAGGATACGTGTGGTTACGTTAGGCTAGGATAAGTTTGGTCAGGGCACCACCGACTTTTGTGCTATACACAGCTACTCGGTGGATCTCGGCGCTCCATTCTGCTCTTGTATTATCTACTTTGCTCTGGGGAGGCCAGCAATATTTGTCTCGGCAGGTTAGGTTGAGCTAGGTTATATTTGGTTATGTTATG
>NW_017079638.1:0-278 GCF_001483705.2 Eufriesea mexicana | reverse complement strand
ACTCGAACGCTCTAACGAAAACAAATCGAAAGGAAGTCGTAAAATTTGTGAAAGGAAAGATTTTGCCAACGATGAGACATAAGTAAACCAACGATGAAGCATTCGAATATTGTAAGAAATATTCGAATGCTGAAACAAAGTCAAATAGAATAAAAGAAATAAAATCTGTAAGAAAAAAAAATAATTAGAACCTGAAAGAAGAAATTATTGTTAAATTATTAAAGAGAGTGGACAATGGCCACTGAATAGCCATTGATCTAGCCAACGATGATATACAA
>NW_017079637.1:0-278 GCF_001483705.2 Eufriesea mexicana | reverse complement strand
GTGTTACGTTTGGCTAGGTTAGGATATGCTACTATGTCTCTTGCGCTATGCCCTGCTATTCGGTGGATTTCTGCGATCTAATATGGTCCAATACGCTCTGCTTGTCTGTACGAAGGCCATCAATAGCGTCCGCGGCACGTTATGCTGAGTTGGACTACGTTTGGTTGTGACAGGTTAGGTCAGTTTAGGTTAGGGTATATTTGGCTTTTGTGCTGTACACTGCTATTCGACGGATCTCTGCGCTCTAATATGAGCTAGTATACTCTGCTTGCCTCTAC
>NW_017079636.1:0-278 GCF_001483705.2 Eufriesea mexicana | reverse complement strand
CATACATCCATTCATCCATACAACCAGACATACATCCACACATACATCCATACATACATCCATTCATCCATCCATCCATACATCTATTCATCCATAAATCGATCCACCAATCCATTCATCCATACATACATACATTCATACATCAATACATACATCCATACACCCGTACATTCAGAAATTCGTACATCCATACTCCCATACATCCGTACATCCATCGTACCATACATCCATCCATCCATACTAGCACTCATCCATACAACAGGCGATCCATACATGTA
>NW_017079635.1:0-278 GCF_001483705.2 Eufriesea mexicana | reverse complement strand
TTCAATCCAATAGCAAGTACAGCCACCTACTTGCCAGAGAATAGGTCTATTCAAAATCTATAAGCTGTCTTAGCTTGGTGAATAAATCGCCTAACGCCTTCAATCCAATGGCAAGTAGAGCCATCTACCTGCCACTGAATAAGTCTATTCAAAATCTATAAGCTTCCATAGCTTGGTGATTAGATCGCATAACGCCTTCCATCCAATGGCAAGTTCAGCCATCCACTAGCCGGAGGATAGGTCTACTCAAAACCAATAGTCTGTTATAGATTGGTGAA
>NW_017079634.1:0-278 GCF_001483705.2 Eufriesea mexicana | reverse complement strand
TTATACTATACTAGTATACTAAATTTGTTGAATATTTGATATTTAATATTACATACCTAATTTCTTAAACATTTTCTATTAAATTTTTTTAATAATTGTTTGATATTATATTAATATACTAAATTTGTTGAATATTTGATACTAAATATTTTTAATATTACATACCCAATTTCTAAAATGCTTTATTAAATTTGCTATTAGATATTAAATTCGCTTAATAAATTTGCCATTAAATATTAAATTCTTCTAATAAATTTCCAATTAAATATTAAATTCGT
>NW_017079633.1:0-278 GCF_001483705.2 Eufriesea mexicana | reverse complement strand
GATCGCCGAACGCCTTCAATCCAATGGCAAGTACAGCCATCTACTTTCCAGAGTATAGGTCAAATCAAAATCAATAACCTGTTATAGAATGGAGAATAGATCGCCTAACGCATTCAATCCAATGGCGAGTACACACTTCTGCTTGCCAGAGAATACTTCTTTTCAAAATATGTAATCTGTTATAGCTTCGTGAATAGGTCGCCAAACGCCTTCATTCCAATGGCAAGTACAGACTTCTGCTTGCCAGAAAATAGGTCTATTCAAAATTTATAGCCTGT
>NW_017079632.1:0-278 GCF_001483705.2 Eufriesea mexicana | reverse complement strand
GTGATCCACGGTGGATTTGGAGACTACGGTGGCCAATATCTCTGAGGAAAATGATTGTGTCACGAATTTTATTTTATCACACGTATTTGGCAGAATATTCCTGCAATTTAGTTGTAATACTCATGTTTAGACGTGATCCAGAGTGGATTTTGAGGCTATAGTGGTCATCGTTTGTCAAGGGATTGATTATCTCGTGAATTTTATTTAATTACCCATGTTTGGCAAAATTTTCCTGGAATTTAGTTGTAAGAGTCCTCTTTACAAGTGATCCACGGTGG
>NW_017079631.1:0-278 GCF_001483705.2 Eufriesea mexicana | reverse complement strand
CGCCTTCAATCCAATGGCAAGTACAGCCATGTACTTGCGAGAGAATAGGTCTATTCAAAGTCTCTAATCTGTTGTAGCTTGGTTAATAGGACGCCTAGCGTCTTCAACCAATGGCAAGGGCTGCCATCTATATGCCAGAGAATAGGCTTTTCAAAATCTATAACCTGTTATAGCTTTGTGAGTAGATCTCCTAACGCCTTCAATCCAATGGCTATTTCAGCCACCTACATGTCAGAGAATAGGTCTATTCAAAATATATAATCTGCTAAAGCTTGGTA
>NW_017079630.1:0-278 GCF_001483705.2 Eufriesea mexicana | reverse complement strand
TGCCGAGAACACTACTGCTGGCATCCCCAGCTCGAAACAGAGCATATTAGAGCACAGCAGAGCACAGAAATCCACCGAATAGCAGCGCAAAGCGCAAAAGTCAAATGTACCAGGTCCTTAAATACCAAAACGTTGCATAAGCAGACGTAACGTAACCCTTACTGACGTTTCACGACCGCTATTCCTGGCCTCACGAGACCTGAGCAGAGTATAGCAGAGCCATGAAGAGCGCTTAAATCGTCCAAATAGCAGCGTACAGTAGCATAAGTCAAAGCTAT
>NW_017079629.1:0-278 GCF_001483705.2 Eufriesea mexicana | reverse complement strand
ATAGCAGAATATAGATTTTGAATAGATATACCATCTGGCAAGTAGGTGGCTGTACTTGTCATTGGATTGATGGCGTTAGGCGTTCCATTCACCAAGCTATATCAGGTTATAGATTTTGTACAGGCTTATTCTCTGACAATTAGACGGCTGCACTTGCTATTGGATTGAAGGCGTTAGTCGTTCTATTCACCAAGCTACAACAGATTATAGATTTGGAATAGACCTTGCATCAGGAAAGCAGATAGCAGGAGTTGCCATTGGATTGAAGGCGTTAGGCG
>NW_017079628.1:0-278 GCF_001483705.2 Eufriesea mexicana | reverse complement strand
ATAAAATTGATTTTTCCAGGACGATTCTATAGCATTGCGAAGCCTAGAGCACGCAAGTAGATTCTTTCTGCCTTTTTTATACAAGGAATGTAGCTCACCACAATATTAGTCGAAAATGTCAATAAAACTGAATTTTCCTGTCAGATTCTATAGCGTTGCAGTAGCTATAGCTCGCAAATAGAACCTTTCCGTCCATGTTTTTGCAAGAATTTAGATCACCACGATATTAGTCGAAAATGACAATAAAATTGAATTTTCCAAGACGACTCTATTGCATT
>NW_017079627.1:0-278 GCF_001483705.2 Eufriesea mexicana | reverse complement strand
CGATCTATTCGCCATGCTATAACACGTTATAGATTTTGAATAGACCTATTCTCTGGCAAGTAGGTGCCTGTACTTGCCGTTGGTTAATGGCATTAGGCGAGCTATTCACCAAGCTATATCGGATTATAGATTTTGAATAGACCTATTCTCTGGCATGCAGTAGGCTGTGCTTGCCATTGGATTGAAGGCGTTAGGCGATCTATTCACCAAGGTACAACCTGTTATAGATTTTGAATAGACCTATTTTCTGGCAAGTAGATGTCTGCACTTGCCATTGG
>NW_017079626.1:0-278 GCF_001483705.2 Eufriesea mexicana | reverse complement strand
TAAATTCGGTAAGGGCAGCTTTGACTTTTGTGCTATACGCTCATAATCTGTGGATCTCTGCGTCGACACACATACGCAGCTCAACATATCGTGCCGCCACCTATTGCTGGACTACCCACGGCCAAGCAGAATAGAATGGAGCGTAGTAGAGCGAAGGAATCCACCGAAAATCAGTGTTCACCGGGAAAGCCGCATCTTTCAGAGCCCAACCTAAGCTAACGTAACGTAGCCGATCTTAGCCTACACAACATAACGGGCAGAGAATATCAACGCATGGC
>NW_017079625.1:0-278 GCF_001483705.2 Eufriesea mexicana | reverse complement strand
TGAAAGGCAGATTCACTACAGCTGGAGATAATAACAATTGCCAAACGCCACTGAGTACTACCGCCATCATTCCAAAGCAGCCGTTGTATGACACTTTTCCCTGGTAATATGAATGCAATTGCAATTCTATGATGGCAAAGCGCTGATCCATTAACGCTTGAGAAATTAGCAATTCACGAAGCATTACTGAGTACAGCCGTCGTGAAAGTAGTATTCCCGATGTACTGATTTGTTCACTGATAATGTACGTTTGGCAACAATTCTAGATTAATCAATCC
>NW_017079624.1:0-278 GCF_001483705.2 Eufriesea mexicana | reverse complement strand
GTTGGTCATATATGATAGGCCACGGTTTCTCCTGTGACGCCAAGGTGGTCATTGGTGACCGGAGCGCTTATATGCTTTTGTCACGAAGAATTATCCTCGGACAATATAAAGGAAACAGATGATTCCAGAATACACGTAGGAATATTACAGTGAGTGGAACGTAGAGAGAGATTGACTAATTCCCGTGAAAATATAGCTACCCCCGCTTTTATAATGTGACCATCGATTGCTTTCTCGCGTAGATCAACCGTAGGTATCTTGGTGGGTAAAGTCACGAA
>NW_017079623.1:0-278 GCF_001483705.2 Eufriesea mexicana | reverse complement strand
CATCGTTCCATACATCTATCCATCCATACATCCATACATACATACATACATACATCCATACATACATCCTTTCTTCCGTCCATCCACCCATCCATTCAACCACCAACACACCCATCCATTCATGCAACCGTACATCCATACATGCGCACATCCGTACATCCATACATGCATACATACGTACATACGTAGCTCAAATACGTCCATACATTCAAACGTCCATACATACGTACATACATACATACTTACATACATACATACATCCATACGTCCATCCATCC
>NW_017079622.1:0-278 GCF_001483705.2 Eufriesea mexicana | reverse complement strand
ACCGTTATTGTTAGTGATGTTTACAATTCACTGTACGATAGTTGGTACGTCCACCAGCGGATCGCTGCAGCCATTGTACAAGTCTGGTGATCGATGAATTATATTTTGTAGCTTTTGTAAAATGACAAAAGGCAGACTCAGTGTAGCCATCATCGCAGTTCTGTGTCCGTTGGAATACTTTACTTAGTGATGATGTAAGCTCTAAGGCTATTCTAGAATTATCTATGTATATCACGTTTATGGCCTGAGACACAGCGAATTGACAGTACGATACATAT
>NW_017079621.1:0-278 GCF_001483705.2 Eufriesea mexicana | reverse complement strand
GCAAAATTCGATTTTATTGACATTTTCGAATAATATCGAGGTGAGCTAACTTTCTTGCATAAATAAGGAAGTAATATCCTACTGGCGTGCTATAGTCATTGCGATGCTATAGAATCTGGCTGCAAAATACAATTTTATTGTCATTTTCGGCTAATATCGTGGTGACCTAACTTTCTTGCATATATAAGGAGGAGAGATTCTATTGGCCTGCTGTAGCCATTGCAATGCTATAGAATCTGTCTGGAAAATACAAGTTTATTGACGTTTTCGGCTAATAT
>NW_017079620.1:0-278 GCF_001483705.2 Eufriesea mexicana | reverse complement strand
TGTGTTATATTAAAAAATATTATATTACAGTTGAAGCAATCCAAAGAATAGTATGTTTTAATTTACAATATTATATTATAGTTGAAACAATTAAATAAATTCTATGACATTTAAAATGCAAAGAATAATATGTTTTAATTTACAATATTGTATTATATTTTATGTAATGAAATAAATTATACCACATCTTAAATGCAAAGCATAGTATGGTTTACATTCTAATTTTATATTATATGTTAAATAATTAAATAAATTATACCACATCTTAAATGCAAAGA
>NW_017079619.1:0-278 GCF_001483705.2 Eufriesea mexicana | reverse complement strand
TTTATGCGAATTTTCTTCAGTACTCATTTGCCTAACAAATTGATTGTAAAAAATTAAAAAATTAAAAGGAAACATAGCTAGACAGATTATATTTCTAAGTTCAAATCGCGTCTCAATATGGCGTCACAATGGAGGTTTCTATTCATATATGGATGTGTAATTAATGGATATTAAAATTGACCAAATGTCACCAAAAAATGGAAACTAAACGGAGGAAAAAAAATGAAAAAATGAAAAGGAAACATTGCTAGACAGATTATATTCTTAGGTTTAAATTG
>NW_017079618.1:0-278 GCF_001483705.2 Eufriesea mexicana | reverse complement strand
TTGTGCTATACACTCCTATTTGTAGGCTGCATGCGCTCTACTGTGCTCTAGTATATTATGCTTTGCTCTGGGGATTTCAGCAATAGTCGTCTCGCCACGTTCGGTTAGGTAGGAATACGTATGACCGAATTATGTTTGGATAGGTTAGGACAGGATAGCTTTGACCTCTGAGCACTAACCTGCTATTCGTTGGATTTCTGCGCTCTTCTGTGCTGTAGTGTGTCCTCCTTGGCTCTGAGGAGGCCAGAAATAGTGGTCGCGGCACGCTAGGTTGAGCT
>NW_017079617.1:0-278 GCF_001483705.2 Eufriesea mexicana | reverse complement strand
CATCCACCCATCCAATCACCCACCCGCACATCCATACATCCATACATCTGTCCTTCCATACATACATCCATTCATACATCATCCCATCCAAACGTCCATCGATCCGTACATCCTTACATCCATAGATCCACCCACCAATCCATCCATCCGTCTATAAATCCATACATACATACACCCATACATATATACATCCATACAACCAAACATGCAACCATACATACATCCATACATCCATCCATCCATACATCTATCCAATCGTTGATCCATCCTCCCATACA
>NW_017079616.1:0-278 GCF_001483705.2 Eufriesea mexicana | reverse complement strand
GCGATTTATCATTTTAAATGATATGATAGTTAAATTATCAGAGAGTAGATTAATCCAATGGCTGTAGTACTGCGTAGGTGGCTATGGACGGATCTGTAATGTAGATTGTTAACATCTCTAGTGATTTTTGAACTAATCATTTATCATTATACAATTGCTATATCATTTCTATGATAGGTGAGTGGATTAATCCATTGCGTATAGTACTGTGCCCCCGGCTATAGTGAGTACTGTAATTTGGATTGCTGATATATCAAGCGACAATCCATCTATCAATT
>NW_017079615.1:0-278 GCF_001483705.2 Eufriesea mexicana | reverse complement strand
CAGTTCAGGTCAGGGCAGGCCAGACCACACCAGGTCGGGTCAGGTGAGGTCATGTGAGGTCAGCTCTGGTCAGGTCAGTTCATGTCAGGCCAGATCATATCAGGCCAGGTCAGGTCTGGTCAGGTGAGGTCAGGTCAGGTCAGACACGGCCAGGTCGGGTCAGGTCAGGACAAGCCAGGCCAGGCCATTTCTGGCCAGTCCAGGTCAGGTTACGCCACGTCATGCCAGGACAGGTCAGTACAGGGCAGGTCAGGACATTCCAGGTCGTGTCAGGTTCG
>NW_017079614.1:0-278 GCF_001483705.2 Eufriesea mexicana | reverse complement strand
TTTCGTCAGGGTAGGTTCGGAAGGCTTGGTCAGTATTTCTTTGACTTTCGTGTTATACACTGCTATTCGTTGGATTCCTGCTCTCTACATTGCGCTGCTGTACTCTGCCTTACTCTGTGGAGGCGAACAATAGTGGTCGTGGCACGTTATTTTGAGTTATGTTATGTTTTATTAGGTTAGGTTAGGTTAAGTTAGGTTATGGTAGCTTTGGCTTTCGTGCTACACCCTCTTGTTCGGTGGAATTCTGTGATCTACTGCACTGCACTATATTCCGCTTG
>NW_017079613.1:0-278 GCF_001483705.2 Eufriesea mexicana | reverse complement strand
ATAAACGATAACGAAGACAATTAGTGCACCCTGTAACTCAATTTTAGAACAGTTCCTGTATTTAATCTTTCGCAACTGGATTTTAATTCATCGACGTTTACTATTAACCATCGATTACTCGTTACACGTGTCAGGAAAATATTCGCGTGGTTTATTTCGAGTCTATTTTTCGCTTAAAAATCTCTCAAAATTTCACGAAACGCGTCGAGATTAATACCCACGCCGTGAACCCGTATTTCCGTTCGAAAGCTGAAGTCCCGCGCACCCCGTTACAAAAA
>NW_017079612.1:0-278 GCF_001483705.2 Eufriesea mexicana | reverse complement strand
TCCCCAGGTTCGAGTAGAGCATAGTAGAGCAAGGAAGAGCGCAAATATCGACCGAAAATTGCGTAAAGGGCAAAAGCCATAGCTGTCCTCTCCCAACCTGACAAAGCTTAACGTAACCAAACGAAACCTAGCACATTTTGACGTGCCGGGTCCACCATTGCTGCATCCCGAGTGGCAAGTAGGACATACTAGAGCACAGCAGATTGCAGAAATCTACCTAATAGCAGTGTATAGCGCAAGCGCCAGTGCTACCTTGTCTCAACCAGGCCAAGCGTAAC
>NW_017079611.1:0-278 GCF_001483705.2 Eufriesea mexicana | reverse complement strand
TTCGGTGGATTTCTGCGCTCTACTCCGCTCTGATATGTTCTGCTCGGCTCAGAGGAAGGCAGCCATAGGCGTCTCGTGTCGTCAGGTTTAGTTGTTCTACGTTTGATTATGTTGGGTCAGGCCTGGTTTGGTCAGTATGACCTTGATCGTTGCGCTATACGCTACTATTCGGTGATTGCTGCTCTCTACATAGCTCTACTATAGCCTGCACGACACCCTGGGCGCCAAAAATTGTGGCCGCTGCACGTAAGGCTGATTTATGTTACGTTCAGCTAGGT
>NW_017079610.1:0-278 GCF_001483705.2 Eufriesea mexicana | reverse complement strand
TCGAAAATGTCAACAAAATTGAATTTTCCAGACGGGTTCTATAGCTCTGCAATGGCTATAACAAGTCAATGGAATCTTTCATCCTTATTTATGCACGAAAGTTATCTCACCACGATATTAGCAAAAAATGTCAATGAAATTGAACATTCCGGCCAGATATAGGATCTAAACCACTGCTATGGCTATAGCGCTCCAATAGGATATATCCTCCTCACTTATGCAAGCAAGTTAGTTCACCACCATATTAGTCGAAAATGTCAATAAAATTGTATTTTCCT
>NW_017079609.1:0-278 GCF_001483705.2 Eufriesea mexicana | reverse complement strand
CCCGACATAACCGATCGTATCATGACTTAACCAAACGTGCCGCGGCAGCTATTGCTGCGATTTCCAGAGCCAAGCAGGTCCTACTAGAGCACGGTAGAGCGCAGAAATGCAGAGAACAGCAGTGCGCAGCACAATAGTTGAAGATACCTGAACCAAACATCGCCTATCCAAAAATAACCGAACGCAACCTAACTCAACATAACGTACCGAGGCCCCTATTTCTGTCCTTCACAGAGCGAAGCTGAAAGTATTGCAGCACAGTAGCGCGCAGAACCCCA
>NW_017079608.1:0-278 GCF_001483705.2 Eufriesea mexicana | reverse complement strand
AGGAGAAATGTCAAACCTGTCCGAACCTAAAGCAACAAATGTGACCTAACCAAACGTAGCATGACTCAACATAAGGTGCCGGGACCGCTATTGCTGGCACCCTAGGTCCGGGCGGCATACAGTAGAGCACGGTAGGGCTCAGAAATCCAACGAATAGCAGCGTATAGCACAAATGTCAAAGCAACCCTAACCAAACTTAGCCTACCCTAACCAAACAAAACGTAACCTAAATCAACCAAACGTGGCATGACCGCTATTGCTGCCTCCGCAGAGTCAAG
>NW_017079607.1:0-278 GCF_001483705.2 Eufriesea mexicana | reverse complement strand
CTCGACTCTGGGGAGGCCAGTGATTGTTGTCTCGGCACGAAAGGTTGAGCAATGCTACGTTTGGTCGCGCTAGGTTAGGCTAGGTTAGATGTGGATAGCTTTGACTTTTAGGGTATGCACTGATATTCGGTGGATTTCTGCGCTCTACTGTGCTCTAGTATTTTCTGCTTGGCACTGGGGAGGACTGAAATAGTGGCCATTACAAGTTAGGCTGGGATAGCTTAATTTCGTGATAGTTACGATTGGTTAGGTTAGAAGAGGGTTGCTCTGACTTTTGT
>NW_017079606.1:0-278 GCF_001483705.2 Eufriesea mexicana | reverse complement strand
TTTTGTGCTATACATTGCGATTCATTGGATTTCTGCGACCGGCTGTACTCTAGTAAGTTCTGCTCGACTGTGCGGAGGCCGGCAAGAGTGGTTCTGGGGTTGACCAGCAGTAGTGGTCTCGGAATGTTAGGTTGAGCTACTCTACGTTCGGTCATGCCACGTTTGGTGAGGTTAGGATAGTATCGATTAGTCTTTTGAGCTATACACTGCTGCCGGCGGATTTCTGCGCTCTACTGCGTTCGAATATTTTCTCCTTGGCTCCGCGCGGCCAGCAATAG
>NW_017079605.1:0-278 GCF_001483705.2 Eufriesea mexicana | reverse complement strand
CGAAAGACAAGGCTACCCTAATCAAACTTAGACTAACTTAATCGAACGAAACGTAACCTAACTGAAACTAACGTGCCATGAGCTCTAACTCTCGCCTCTCCAGAGTAGATCAGAGTATAGTAGGGCAATGTAGAGTGCAAAAGCCGACCGATTAGCAGTGCATAGCTCAAAAGTCAAAGAAATGCTGACCAAACGTTCCTAACGTAACCCAACCGCACGAAACATAACTCAACCTAACGTGCCAAGGCCAATGTTACTGGCCATCCCAGATCCACGCA
>NW_017079604.1:0-278 GCF_001483705.2 Eufriesea mexicana | reverse complement strand
TAGTCATTTATAAATCAGTCAACCAAATGGTTCTTTTCTCGAATAATCATAAGCAGATAAGACGTATCTTTTACCTCCTTTTAACATTTGCTTTGTTGGCCCAATCAATTACATCTGCCACAGCCCCATTATTGCTGCTGCTTTTATAATTTCCAAGTTCCTATAGATATTTCTACATATTTATGACCTAATGTTACATTTACACAGCATATTCTATTTATCTTTACCTTTCATAACTATTACCACGTGTTCATTCTCCATTTCTTCAATCATCCTCA
>NW_017079603.1:0-278 GCF_001483705.2 Eufriesea mexicana | reverse complement strand
TGTGGATGGACGGTTGTATGGATGTATGAATGTATGGATGGATGGATCTATGATTGGATGGATGTATGAAATGGTGGATGAATGGATTTATGGATGGTTGGATGGATGTACGTATGTACGGTTGTGTGTATAGATGTATGTGTGGATGTATGGATGTATGGATGTATGGATGTATGGATGTACGAATGTAAGGGTGTACGAATGTATGGATGTACGGATGTACGGATGTATGGATGTATGGACGTATATCTGTATGGATGTGTGGATGGATGGATGTA
>NW_017079602.1:0-278 GCF_001483705.2 Eufriesea mexicana | reverse complement strand
TTAAAAGTTCAATTCTAATAACATTTTCGACTACTGCTGTGGTGAGCATGCTTTTCTGCATAAATCCGGTGGAAAGATCCTATTGGTTTGCTATTGCTATTCCATTGCAACAGAATCTGTCAGAAAAGGTCTATTCTACCGACATTTTTGACTAATAATGAGGTGAGCAGTCTTTTTTGCGTAAACAACGAGGAAAGGTACTATTGGTTTGCTACAGCCATAGCATTGCAATAGAATCTGACTGAAAAGCTCTACTTTATTGCCAATTTCGACTAATA
>NW_017079601.1:0-278 GCF_001483705.2 Eufriesea mexicana | reverse complement strand
TATCACGTTCGGATATGTTAGGAGATTATGGCTATGACTTTTGAGCAATACACTGCTATTCGGCGGATTTCTGCGCTCTACATTGCTTTACTATGCTCTGCTCGACTTGGGGCGGGGGCAGCTGTATTTGCCGTGCCACAAGGGGTTGTGTTAAGTTACGTTCGGTTAGGAGAGGATGGGTAAGATTTGGTCATGATGGGTTTGACTTTTGTGCTATACACTGCTATTCGGTAGATTTCTGCTTCCTACTTTGCTATAAAATTCTCTGCTTGGATCTG
>NW_017079600.1:0-278 GCF_001483705.2 Eufriesea mexicana | reverse complement strand
TGCAATGGAAATTAATTGTAGTATACTGGAGGAATATTTGTATGTGAATCATATATCATGTTTTTATATGGGATTTAATATCAACAAAATTGTACTGATGTCGAATTTGATTGAAATATCAATGTACCAATGCCGAATATTTTTAACCTATTCTAGCATAATTTATTTATATTAGGAATTCATAAGGAATTTCTACGAAATATTTTTAGAATCTGAAGACCTAATAAAAATTCACTTTCCATAAAATAGAAAGTTGCATAAAAATGTTAAAAGAGGAG
>NW_017079599.1:0-278 GCF_001483705.2 Eufriesea mexicana | reverse complement strand
TCGCGGTAGCGTTCGCGGAGACGGAATTCGCGGAAGCAGCTTTCGAATTGGCGCTCGCAGGCGTCGAGGCGTACACGGCGCCTGCAGGCGCCTGGCGAGCCGCGAAGTTTGCCTTTGGCGGGGAGCACGCCTTGCTGCCCAGACGGTGGTTGCTGGGGCGGCCGAGCCCGGCGCAAACCGGGCACATGGGTGCATGCTCACTACACCCACCGGCTCGATGGCCCGCCGCGCCACACCTGAAACAGGTGTCGCTGCGGTCCACCGCGCTAGAGCATCCG
>NW_017079598.1:0-277 GCF_001483705.2 Eufriesea mexicana | reverse complement strand
TGGTGAATAGAACGCTTAACGCCTTCAATCCAATGGCAAGTACAGCCATCTACTTGCCAGAGAAAAGGTCTTTTCAAAAAATATAATATGTTATAGCTTGGCGAAAAGGGCGCCTAACGCCTTCAATCCATTGGCAACTACAGCCATCTACTTGCCAGAGTTGGTCTATTCAAAATCTATAATCCGTTATAGCTTGGTGAATAGATCGCCTAATGCCTACTATTCAATGGCAAGTACGGACATCTACTTGCCAGAAAATAGGTCTATTCAAAATCTA
>NW_017079597.1:0-278 GCF_001483705.2 Eufriesea mexicana | reverse complement strand
TGGATGGATGGATGGATGGATGTATGGATGCATGGATGAATGCATGTATGGAAGTATGTATGTGTGAATGTATGGATGTAAGAATCTGTGGATGTATGCATGTATGGATGTATGGATGTCTGGATGAACGGATGTATGGATGTACGAATTTATGGATGTACGGGTGAATGGATATATGTATGGATGGTTGCATGTATTGATGTATGTATGTTTGCATGGATGGATGGATGGATTGGTGGATGGATGTATGGATGGATAGATGTATGGATGGATGGACG
>NW_017079596.1:0-278 GCF_001483705.2 Eufriesea mexicana | reverse complement strand
ATTTCGAGGTCCTTTGATGAAGAACATAACCTCAACGAAGGCAAAAAGAAATCACAGTAAATCTACAGACCTATCTGTGTATAGAAATGCACATCAATTTCTTCTATTCTTTAACACATTAATATATTTAGATATAAATATTTAAATAATGATAACAACTCGTAATAAACTATTTTAAACAAAAAGATTGACACTATCTAGAAAATTCTTCTCCCTTTCTTTCTCTCTCACTTTTATTAACACATGTTTTCTCTTAGACGATTCTCACGTAACTGTTT
>NW_017079595.1:0-278 GCF_001483705.2 Eufriesea mexicana | reverse complement strand
ATTACAATTTTGTTGACATTTTGGACTAATATATTGGTGAGCTAACTTTCTTGCATATATAAGAAGGAAAGAATCAATTCACGTGCTGTGCCGTCGCAATGCTATAGAAACTGAATGGAAAGTTCCATTTCGTTGACATTTTCGACTTATATCGTGGCAAGCTAACTTTGTTGCATAAATAAGAAGGAAATATTCTATTGGCGTGCCATAGCCTATGGAATGCTAATGAATCTTGCTGGAAAATTCAATTTTATTTTCATTCTCGACTAATATCGCGG
>NW_017079594.1:0-278 GCF_001483705.2 Eufriesea mexicana | reverse complement strand
CTGACATGACCTGACCTGGCCTGACCTGACCTGACATGACCTGATCTAACCTGACCTTGCCTGACCTGTCCTGACCTGAACTGACATGAACTGGCATCATTTGATCTGACATGACCTGACCTGGCCTGACCTGTCTTGACCTGACCTGACCAGACCTGACCGTACCTGACCAGCCCCGACCTTGACTGGCCTGACCTGACCTGATGTGACCTGAAATGACATGATCTGATCTGAAGTGAACTGACTAGAACTGACCTTACCTGACCTGACATTACCTG
>NW_017079593.1:0-278 GCF_001483705.2 Eufriesea mexicana | reverse complement strand
TCCATCCATGCGGCCACCTACCCATCCTTCAACACATACATTCATACATCCATCCATATATCCCTACGTACATCCCTTCGCAGATCCATGAATATATCCATACATTCATACATACGTCCATCCATACATACAATCATACACGAATCCATACATACATCCACTCATACATCCATCCATACATACATCCAGCCATCCATACACCCACACATTCTTCAACTCATACCTCAATCCATCCATACATCCATCCATACATACATACATCCATCCGCACATCCATG
>NW_017079592.1:0-278 GCF_001483705.2 Eufriesea mexicana | reverse complement strand
CTCGCTGGAGAGTACCTCGGAATACTCAAATTCACTGCAGTCTGTATTTTCGATTCGACTCTCAATAACGCGTAACTGTCGCAATCGCAACTCTCGGTCTCAACTCTTTCAAGGACTACCTCAACTCTCTAATGACTATCTCAAAATTCCCCTCTATCTTCCAGAGCAGGGCCTTTTAAGCCCGTCTGGAAGGCAAGAGCCTCCCCTGAAGGAGCAGAAAGCTCCCTCCACGTAACGCTCTGGGGTGGAAGGGATTCCTCCTTCGGGTTAAGCTCTCC
>NW_017079591.1:0-278 GCF_001483705.2 Eufriesea mexicana | reverse complement strand
TTCTATTCGCGTGCTATAACCAATGCAGTGCTATGGGATCTGGATCGAAAATTCTATTTTGTTGACATTTTCGGTCAATATTGAGGTGAGATTACTTTCTTGCATAAATAAGGGGGAAGGATTCAATTGGCGTGCAGTAGCCATTATAATGCTATAGAATGTGGCTCGATGATTCAATTTCATTCATATTTTCGACTAATATCATGGTGAGCTATCTTTCTTGAATAAATAAGGAGGAAGGATTCTATTGGCGTGCTACAGAAATTGCAGTTCTATTG
>NW_017079590.1:0-278 GCF_001483705.2 Eufriesea mexicana | reverse complement strand
ATTATTCTCTTCTCTGCAATGTGGAGGCCAGAAATTGCGGCTGCGTCGCGTTATGTTGAGTTACGTTACGTTTGGTTAGGTCAGGTTTCTTCGGATTCGGTTTGTCAATCTTTGACTTCTGCGCTATGCACTTGAATTCTATGGCTTCTGCGCTATACGCTCCTCCAATATGCTCTGCTATCGATCTGGAGACCAGCAATAGCGGTCTCGGCACATTAGGTTGAGTTATGCTATGTTTGCTCATGTTACGATTGGTTACGATAGGGGAGGGTAGCTTT
>NW_017079589.1:0-278 GCF_001483705.2 Eufriesea mexicana | reverse complement strand
GTATGTATGGATGGATGAGTGTATGGGTGGATGGAATTATGGATGTATGGGTGTGTGGATTTAAGGATGTATGGATGGATGCATGTATGAATGTATGGAAGTATGTATGTATGGATGTTTGAATGTATGGATGTATTTGAGTTATGTATGAATGTATGTATGCATGTGTGGATGTATTGATGTACGCACGTATGTATGTACGGATGCATGGATAAATGGATGTGTGAGTGGATGAATGGATGGGTGGGTGGACGGAAGAACGGATGTATGTATGTATG
>NW_017079588.1:0-278 GCF_001483705.2 Eufriesea mexicana | reverse complement strand
TCGTGATATCCGCGTTTGGCATGAAGTTAAACAACGAGTCTGACTCGTGATATTCACGTTTGGTCTAAAATTTTCATCACGAGTCAGATACGTGAAAATAGTACAAGGGGTTAATGACTAATTAGGGTCCCGTCGTCGCTTGCTCAATAGCAATTGCCATGCCATAATCTTGGACATAGAACCAACGACCTCGACACATCGATGAACGCTGATTCGGTTCAGTTAAGTGCTGGAAATGTCCATCTTATAAAATGGTGATCGATAACCTCGATCGGAGT
>NW_017079587.1:0-278 GCF_001483705.2 Eufriesea mexicana | reverse complement strand
ATTGACATTTTCAACTAACATAGTGGGGAGCTAGCCTTCTTGTATAAATATGGACGAAACATTTTATTGGCGTGCTACAGCCATAGCAAAGGTACAGAATCTGGCTGGAAAACAAGATTTTATGGATATTTTCGACTAATATCGTGGTGAGCTAGCTTTCCTGCAAAAAAAATGCGCAAATATTCCATTGGCGTTCTCTAGCCACTGCAATGCTTCCCAATACAGCTGGAAAACAAAATTTTATTGACATTTTCGACTTATACCGTGGAGACATAGCT
>NW_017079586.1:0-278 GCF_001483705.2 Eufriesea mexicana | reverse complement strand
CTTTGCTCTGGGCAGACCAGCAATAACGGTCACGTCGTGTAAGGTTGGTTTGTGCTCCGTTTGAATGTGTTACGTATGGCTAGGTTAGGAGAGGATAAATAGGCTATTGTGCTGTACACTGCTATTAGGTGGAAGTCTGCGCTCTAATGTGCTCTAGTATGCTCTGCTTGTCGATGGGTGGGGAAGCAATATTGGTCTAGTCACGTTGTGTTTGACTACGCTACGCTTGGGTAGGTTATGTTTGGTCATGCTAAGCCAGTGTACGTTTCACTTCTGTG
>NW_017079585.1:0-278 GCF_001483705.2 Eufriesea mexicana | reverse complement strand
GGCCTGGGTAGGCCAGCAGTTGTGGTCTCGGCAGGTTAGGCTGAGATATGCTGCGCACGGCTATGTTGGGCGTGGCTGGTTAGGGTATGGTAGCTTTAACCTTCGTGCTATACACTGCTTTACGGTTGATTTCTGCGCTCTGCATTGCTCCACTAGCCTCTACTTGTCTCTGGGGAGGTAAGCAATAGCGGTCGTGGCACGTTTGGTTGGGTTAGGTTACGTGCGGTTAGGTTTGGTTGGGTTCAGGTTGGTTCTGGCGGCATCTGCTTTTGTGCTGT
>NW_017079584.1:0-278 GCF_001483705.2 Eufriesea mexicana | reverse complement strand
CAAAGATGACAGAATCTTCGTGGTACTATGACGATACGAATATGAATATTTTCAAAATTTCAAAGAGGTCTGGTTTAAAATAGAAAATGAGTATACTTCTTCCTGGGACATGTCATTATTACAGACTGTCACACTGGTACAGAACCTATGAGACCTACTGTTGATAAGATTAAATTAATTTAAAATTCTGGAACAGACAATTAAAATAATTAATATCAATTTTTAGATGTATTATTCTACAGTACTTTGGGATTAAATGGTTTTCAATGAATGGAAAT
>NW_017079583.1:0-277 GCF_001483705.2 Eufriesea mexicana | reverse complement strand
AAATGCCAATAAAATTGAATTTTCCGGCCAGATTCTAAAGGATTTCAATGTCTATATCACGCCAATAGTATCTATCGTCCTTATTTATGCAAGAAAGTTGGGTCACCACGAAATTAGTCGAAAACGTCAATGAAATTGAATTTTCCAGCAAGATTCCATAGGATTGCAATGACTATAGTATGCCAGTAGTACCTTTCTACCTTATATATGCAAGAAAGTTAGGTCACCACGGTAGTAGTCTATAATGTCAATAAAATTGAATTTTCCAGCCAGATTC
>NW_017079582.1:0-277 GCF_001483705.2 Eufriesea mexicana | reverse complement strand
AACCTGTTATAGCATGGTGAATAGATCGCCTAACGGCTTCAATCCAATGGCAAGTCCAGCCATTTACTTGCCAGAGAATAGGGCTATTCAAGTTCTATAATCTGTTATAGCTTGGTGAATACATCGCTTAACGCCATCAATCAAATTGCTAGTACAGCCATCTACGTGTCAGAGAATAGGTCTATTCAAAATATACAATCTGCTATAGCTTGGAAAGTAGATCGCATACCGCCTTCAATCCAATGGCAAGTACAGACATCTACTCACCAGAAAATAG
>NW_017079581.1:0-278 GCF_001483705.2 Eufriesea mexicana | reverse complement strand
AAATAGGCGTAACATGACAATAATTATCGCGCAACGACCACAATTGCTGACCCCCCAGAGCAATGCAGGGCATATTAGAGGACAGTAGGGCGCAGAAATACACCGAAGGGCAGACTACAGCACATAAGGCAAAGCTACCCTATCATACCGCAGCGACACGTAACATAACCGAACGCAACCTGTCCCAGCCTAACGTGCCACGGCCGCTGTTGCAAGTCTCCTCAGAGACAAGCAGAGGAAAACCCAATGCGGAGTGCAGATATCGACCGAATAACAGT
>NW_017079580.1:0-278 GCF_001483705.2 Eufriesea mexicana | reverse complement strand
CAACTACGGCCATTCATTCATATATCCATACATACAAACGTCCATACATTAATACATCCATCCCTCCATCCATACATCCATCCATCCATACATACATCCATCGATACATCCATCCATCCTCAAATTCATACATCCATAAATCCATCCATTCTTGCACTCATCCATTCATACGTACATCCATACATACGTCCATACATACATCCATACATCCACACATCCATCCATACCTCAATCCATGCATACATCCATTCATCCGTTCATCCATTCATCCGTACATC
>NW_017079579.1:0-277 GCF_001483705.2 Eufriesea mexicana | reverse complement strand
AATGGATATAGCACGCCAAAATGATCTTTCCTCCTTACCTATGCAAGGAAGTTAGATCACCACAATATTAGTCGAAAATGTCAATAAAATTGCATTTTCCTGCCAGCGTCCATAGCATTGTAATGCCTATATCACGTCAACAGTATATTTCCTCCTCACTTATGCAAGGTAGTTAGCTCACCACGATAACAGTCTAAATTGTCAATAAAATTGTATTTTCCTTCCAGATTGTACAGCATTGCAATGCCTACAGCACGCCAACTGTACATTTCCTTCT
>NW_017079578.1:0-278 GCF_001483705.2 Eufriesea mexicana | reverse complement strand
TTGTTTAGGTTAGCATAGGGTAACTTCGACTTTTTTGATATACACTGCTACTCAGTGGATTTCGTCGCTCTACTGCGCTCGCGTATATTCTGTTTGGCTATGGTGAAGTCAGGGGTATCGGTCTCGTCACGTTAGTCTGTGTTACGTTGCATTTGGTTATGCTTCGTTTGGTTATGTTGGGTTACGGTAGCTTAGGCTATTGTGCTGTACACTGATATTCGTTGCATACCTGCTCCCTACTTTGCTCTATTATGTGCTGCTTGTATTTGGGGAGACCA
>NW_017079577.1:0-278 GCF_001483705.2 Eufriesea mexicana | reverse complement strand
GGATAGGGCAGCAATTGTGGCCTCGGCACGTTACGTTGAGACAGATTACGTCCGGCTGTATCATGTTTGGCTATGTCAGGAGAGAATAGCTATCAGTTTTGAGCTATACACGACTATTGGGTGTATTTCTGCGCTCCACAGTGCTCTAATATGGTCTGCTTGGCTATGTGGAGTCCAGCAATAGTAGTCTCGACAAGTTGTATTGTGTTAGATTGTGTTCGGTTACGTTACGTTCGGCCTCGTTATGACAGGATTGCTTTGACTTTTACGCTATACGC
>NW_017079576.1:0-278 GCF_001483705.2 Eufriesea mexicana | reverse complement strand
ATATCAAAACCAAAAGAGTTTTTCCTCCTTATATATGTAATAAAATTAGCTCACCACGATATTTGTCGAAAATATCTTTGTAATTGTACTTTCCATTCAAATTCCATTAAACTGCAGAGCCTATAGCAAGTAAATAGAATTCCTCCTACTTATTTGTGTAAGAAAGGTAGCTCACTACGTTATCAGACGAGTATGTCGGCATACTTGACCTTTCTAGGCAAATTCCATTGAACTCCAATGGCTATTTCAAACAGACAGAGTTTTTTGGGCTTATTTAT
>NW_017079575.1:0-278 GCF_001483705.2 Eufriesea mexicana | reverse complement strand
GTGGTCGCGGCACGTTAGGTTCGGTCAGGATACTTTACGCTACGTTGCGATTGACTAGGTTATATCAGGATTTCATTGTCTTTTTTGCTGTACACTGGTTTTCGGTCGATTTCTGCACTCTACTCTCCTCTAATATGCTCTTCTTGACTCAGAAGAGGGCAGCACTGGTTGCCCTGGACGGTAGGATGAGTTGGGCTACGTTTGGTCACGTTACATTTGGTCAGGATAGGAGCGGGCAGCTTTGATTTTTGTCCTGTACACAGCTATACGGTTGGTTT
>NW_017079574.1:0-277 GCF_001483705.2 Eufriesea mexicana | reverse complement strand
GTCTCTAACCTCACATAGCTTGGTGAATAGAACGAATAACGCCTTCAATACAATGGCAAGTACTGCCATCTACTTGCCAAAGAATAGGTGTGTTCCAAATCTATAATCTGTTATAGCATGGTGAATAGATCGCATAACGCCTTCAATACAATGTCAAGTACAGACATGTACTTTCCAGAGAATAAGCCTATTCAAATACTATAATCTGTTAGAGCTTGGTGAATAGATCGTCTAACGCCTTCAATCCAATGGCAAGTACTGCCATCTACTTGCCTGA
>NW_017079573.1:0-278 GCF_001483705.2 Eufriesea mexicana | reverse complement strand
CCGCGATCTCCTGTGGTCCAGTATATTCTGCTTGGCTCTGGGGAGGCTAGTAATAGTGGTCGAGGTACGTTAGGTTCAGTTATGTTACGTCTGGTTGTATTAAGGTTGAATATATTAAGATAGGGTAGGTTCGACTCTTGTGCGATACACATGCTAATATGGGTACGGTTTGGATAGCTTTGGCTTTTGCGGAACACACTGCTATTCGGTGGATTTCTGCGCTATCCTGCGCTCTAATATGCACCGCTTGGCGCTCTGGAGGCAAACAAGAGTGCCCT
>NW_017079572.1:0-277 GCF_001483705.2 Eufriesea mexicana | reverse complement strand
TGGCAAGAACATGCCTTTACTTGCCATTGGATTGAAGGCGTTAGGAGATCCATTCAGCATGCTCTAACAGATTATTGATTTTGAATAGACCAATTCTGTGGCAAGTGGATGGCTGTACTCACCATTGGTTGAAGACGTAATGCGATCTATTCTCCAAGCTATATCAGGTTATAGAACTTGAATAGACGTATTTTCTGGCAAGTAGAAGTCTGTTCTTTCCATTGGATTGAAGGCGTTGGGCGACGTATTCACTAAGCTATAACAGATTATAGATTTT
>NW_017079571.1:0-278 GCF_001483705.2 Eufriesea mexicana | reverse complement strand
ATATTGGTTTAATAGCAGACTGGAAAGCGTTATCGCCGAGAATACGTATTTGGCAAGAAATTTGCCTGATTTTCGAATCTCCGATAAAGGTCCCCGAAAATATGGTAAATTGGAAATTTGGTATTAAAATTTATTCGAGGTGTATGAGAATGTTAGAATCTGCTTGCTTATTTTTTATTTACGATTTTAATTTGCGTTTGTGTTGTTTTTGTATATAATGCTTCACGATTTTGCATATTTCTCGTATGTTATCAGCGTGCAATGAGTTATTTATAATT
>NW_017079570.1:0-278 GCF_001483705.2 Eufriesea mexicana | reverse complement strand
AAATTTGGTTAGGATGGCTTTGACTTGCGTGGTATGCACTGCTTTTCGGTGGATTTCTGTGATCTAGAGTGCTATACTATATTCGGCCTGGCCTTGAGGGGGGGGGGGAGTTGTAGCGACACGTTGAGCTGAGTTTGGCTACGTTCGGTTGGGTTACGTTAGCTTGGGTTAGGTTCGGATAGCTACGATTTATGTGCTGTACACTGCGATTCTGTCGATTTCAGCGCTCTACCGTCCTCTAATAAGTTCTGCACGACGCTGGCGGGGGGGGGGGGGGG
>NW_017079569.1:0-278 GCF_001483705.2 Eufriesea mexicana | reverse complement strand
TAACCCAACTTGACCTAACCTAACCCAAAGTATCGCAGCCTAACTCAACGCAGCATGCCGATTACAAAGTTGCTGTCCCTCCCAGAGCCAAGCTGAGCATATTGGCGCACAGTAGAGCGCAGAAATCCGCCGAACAGCAGTGTACATCGCAAGAGTCGTAGCCAGTCCCTCCTAACCAAACCAATCGTGGCGGAACCAAACGTAACGTAACACAGCCGAACGTGCAGCGACCACTATTGCTGGCCTCTAAAGAACCAAGCAGTGCGCACTAGTGGAGA
>NW_017079568.1:0-278 GCF_001483705.2 Eufriesea mexicana | reverse complement strand
GGTTAAGCTTTGGTCACTTTGACTTTTCTGATATACACCGCGATTCTCTGGATTTCTGAGTTCCACTCTCCACTAATGTGTTCTGCTTGGCCCTGTGGAGGGCAGCAGTAGTGGTTGCGGCACCGTAGGTTGTGTTAGGTTACGTTTGGTTTTGCTACGATTGGATAGGTTAGGAGAGGATAGCCTTGACTTTAGTGCTCTAGCCCGCTATTAGATGGATTTCGGCGCCCTACTGTGCCCTAATATTTTCATCTTGTCCCTGAGAAGGCCAGCAATAG
>NW_017079567.1:0-278 GCF_001483705.2 Eufriesea mexicana | reverse complement strand
ACATAACCGAACGTAACGTAACTCAACATAACGGGCCGCGAGCACCATTGTTGGCCTCCCCAGAGCCAAGCAGAACCCGTTAGTGGAGAGTAGGATGCAGAAATTCATAGAATCGCAGTGTATGTCGGAAAAGTAAGCGCTACCCAAACATAACCCAAAACAACGGACATAACCAAACATACCCTAACCCAACCTAGAGCACCTAGGCTGCCATCGCTGTCCTCCCAGAGCCAAGCAGAGCACATTAGTGGGGACTGGAACGCAGAAATCCATAGAAT
>NW_017079566.1:0-278 GCF_001483705.2 Eufriesea mexicana | reverse complement strand
TACGTGCGGGTTACGGTTCCCACCAAAAAGCGGAGCTGACGGTGACAGGGCTCGAAGACTCTGCCTCTCCCCGGGAGGTGGCCGCTGCCCTTAACAGGGCCGGCGATTGCACAGAGGCGGAAATAGGAACCGGAGTGATCCGGTCTTCCGCTTCAGGGCTTTGCTCTGTACAGGCCCAGTGTGCCCTCGCGGCAGCGAGAAAGCCGTCGATTGCGGGCGGATCCGCGTCGGCTGCACTTCCGCCCGTGTGTTAGCCTTGGAGGCACGACGCCTCTAGT
>NW_017079565.1:0-277 GCF_001483705.2 Eufriesea mexicana | reverse complement strand
TCTGGCTGGAAATTTCAATTTTGATGACATTTTCGACTAATATAGTGGTGATCTAACTTCCTTCCGTAAGTAAGGAGGAAAGATGCTTTTTGAATGCTATAGCCATTGCAATGATATAGTTTGTGACTGGAAAATTCAATTTTATTGACATTTTCGACTATTACCGTTGTGAGATATCTTCCTTTCATAGGTAAGGAGGAAAGATGCTTTTGGTGTGCTATATCCATTGCAATGATTTAGAATCAGGCTGCAAAGTTCAATTATATTGACAGTTTCG
>NW_017079564.1:0-277 GCF_001483705.2 Eufriesea mexicana | reverse complement strand
CTACAGCCATTGCACTGCTATACAATCTGCCTCGAAAATTCAATTTTATAGACATTTTCGACTTATAACGTGGTGGGGTAACTTTCGTGCATAAATAAGGAGGAAATATTCTATTGGCGCGATATAGCAATTGCAATGCTATAGTATCTGCCTCGAAATTTCAATTTTATTGACATCTTCGACTAATATCGTGGTGAGGTAACTTTCGTGCATCAATAAGGAGGAACGATACTATTGGCGTGCTATAGCCATTGCAGTGCTATAGAATCTGCCTGGA
>NW_017079563.1:0-277 GCF_001483705.2 Eufriesea mexicana | reverse complement strand
AACCAATGTCAACCAAACGTGCCGCTACCGCTATTGTTGGCCTCCACAAAACCAATCAGAACGTGTTAGAGGAGAGTAGGGCGCACAAATCCATAGAGTCGCAGTGTACAGCAGAATTGTCAAAGATGTCCAAACCCAACCTAAACCAGCTTAACCTAACCTAGCGTAGCTAAGTTCAACGTTGCTTGCCGCGACCACTATTGCTGGCCTCACTAGGATTTAGCAGAGTTTGGTAGAGCAATGTAGAGCGCATGAATCCACTGAATAGCCGTGTATA
>NW_017079562.1:0-277 GCF_001483705.2 Eufriesea mexicana | reverse complement strand
AGGTGCGGAGAACTATCATTGTAGAAATTATAGCAAAGAAAAAATGGGGGAAAATTAAATTCTACTGGTTTGAACTAAAGGAATATGTATTTTGTATAAACTGACATGGCGGCGAGGCCTGGCAAGAGACTAAACTGTCGCGTTCTTAACGTCGCTAAGAAAGAGAAAGATTAAAACGTCATGATTTTGTTAAAGTAACTGGGCAATGGATTGCTATATATATATTTGTAGGAATTATATGAAAGTGTTTGACCAGAAAAAGAAAAAGAACAGCAGA
>NW_017079561.1:0-277 GCF_001483705.2 Eufriesea mexicana | reverse complement strand
TATTGACATTATCCACTAATATCGTGGTGAGCTGTCTTCCTTGCATAAATAAGGAGGAAAGATCCTCTTGGCGTGGTATAGTTATTGCAATGCTGTAGAACCTGTCTAGAAAGTTCAATTTTATTGACATTTTCGGCTAATATCGTGGTGACCTTACTTCCTTGCATAAGGAAGGGGGAAAGATGCTTTTTGAGTGCTATAGCCATTGCAATGGTATAGAATCTGGCTGGAAAGGTCAATTTTGTTGACATTTTCGACTAATATCGTGGTGAGCTAA
>NW_017079560.1:0-277 GCF_001483705.2 Eufriesea mexicana | reverse complement strand
AAGTGTATTAGAAACCGGCTTTAAAGATCAATTTTATTGAAATCTTCGTCTAATATCCCGGTGAGCAAGCTTTATCATATACACAATGATGAAAGATACTGTTGGCGAGATGTAGCCTTCGCAAAGCAATAAAAACTGACTGGAAAGATCAAATTTATTGTCATTTTCCACATATATCGTGGTGAGCAATCCTCCTCGCATGAATAAGGTGGAATGATCCTATTGGCTTGCTATAGCCATTGCTATGCAATAGAGTCTGACTGCCGAGATCAATTTT
>NW_017079559.1:0-277 GCF_001483705.2 Eufriesea mexicana | reverse complement strand
GTATAACCAACGCATTGTACGGTTATTGCTAGGGACATTTACAACCTACAGTACGTACGTAGTACGTACACCAACAAAGAAATGTAGCTATTGTGTTAACCTGTTTGTTGGTGATCTACATTCTACAGCAATTCTTGAATGAAGAGGAGAGATCCATTGCCCCTCGAGACATAAACAGTTGACAACGCAATACTGAGTACAGCCATAATCACAATACCGTAGCTGTTGCACTACTTTGCTCACAGGTGACGTAAGTTACAAGCAATTCCATACTATA
>NW_017079558.1:0-277 GCF_001483705.2 Eufriesea mexicana | reverse complement strand
TCTTTTGGCGTGCTATAGCCATTGCATTTCTATAGTTCCTGGCTGGAAAACTCAATTTTAATGTCATTTTCGACTAATATGGTTGTGAGCTAACTTTCTGACATATATAAGGCGGAAAGATTCTATTGGTTTGCTATAGGCATTTCGACACTATAGAATCTGGCAGTCAAATATAATGATACTGACATTTTCGACTAATATCGTGGTGCGCTGGCTTCCTTGCTTAAATAAGGAGGAAAGACTCTATTGGCGTGCTATAGACATAGCAAAGCTATAG
>NW_017079557.1:0-277 GCF_001483705.2 Eufriesea mexicana | reverse complement strand
AAATAAGGGGGAAAGATTCTATTGTCATGGTATAGCCGTTGCAATGCTATAGAATCTGACTGGCAAATTCAATTTTTTTGCCATTATCGACTAATATCCTTGTGAGCTTATTTTGTTGCACAAACAAGGAGGAAAGATTCTCTTTGCGTGCTTTAGCCATTGCAGTCATATAAAAACTTAATGGAAAATTCATTTTCATTTACATTTTCGACTCATATCGTGGTAAGTCGCTTTTGTTGCATAAATAAGAGGAAGGAATCTATTGGCACGCTATAGC
>NW_017079556.1:0-277 GCF_001483705.2 Eufriesea mexicana | reverse complement strand
GTTACAGCTCGCCAATGGTATCTTTCCTCCTTGTTTATGCATGAAAGTTATCTCACCGTGATATTAGACGAAAATGTCAATAAAATTGAACTTTTTAGACAGGTTCTGCAGCACTGCAATGGCTATAGCACGCCAAGAGGATCTTTCCTGCTTACTTCCGCAAGGAAGTTCGCTCGCCACGATTTTAGTCGAGAATGTCAACAAAATTATATTTTCCAGCCACAATCTATATCATTGAAATGGTTATGGCACCCACGAAGCGTCTTTCCTCCTTACT
>NW_017079555.1:0-277 GCF_001483705.2 Eufriesea mexicana | reverse complement strand
TCTTGATATAAAATATTTTTGATTCGAGGATTAAATTGATTAGAGGAATTTCGTTGATCTTTTGGTGTATATAGATGGACTAATCTTAAGATTTCCTGGAATTATATTTAACAGCAGTATCAGGAACAATTTTCTTGGTGTACAGTGATGAGGTTGAAAATAGTCTTGATATAAAATATTTTTGATTAGAGGATTAAATTGATATTAAATATATCAGTTTCAATATTATTAAAATTAAAAATATTAGTTTTAATGTTATTTATTATTTTTAATTGCG
>NW_017079554.1:0-277 GCF_001483705.2 Eufriesea mexicana | reverse complement strand
ATCCATGCATCCATTCATCCATACATACATACATCCATACATCCATACATATATACATCCACGGAACCGTACATCCATACATTCGTACATCAGTACATCCATTCATCCTTACAGCCATCCACTCATACATACAACCAACTATACATCCATACGTACATCAATGCCTACATCCATCCATCCATTATATCCATACATATATACATCCACACAACCGTACGTCCATGCATTCGTACATCAGTACATCCATACATCCTTACAGCCATACATCCATACATTC
>NW_017079553.1:0-277 GCF_001483705.2 Eufriesea mexicana | reverse complement strand
TGAAGAAATTAAATTGAAGAAATAAGACAAAAGTTGCGTGATTTAAGTATATACGCTTACTGACAAAAGTTAAGAAACAACGTAATCGCTTAGAAATTTCGGTATATTCTCTATCTTCGAAGATATATAGAATTGAAACTAAAAATGGTATAATAAGATAATATTCCATATGTCAGTAAATAATAAGTTATTTTTCGAGCATACTTGTGCAAGTACCACAATTGAATTGAAGAAATTAAATTGGAGAAATAAGACAAAAGTTGTGTGTTCTTGATAC
>NW_017079552.1:0-277 GCF_001483705.2 Eufriesea mexicana | reverse complement strand
GCAACTGCAATGCTCAGTTGATTGATGTACTAACTAGCGTACTGTCAATAGTAAATATCCCTATACAGCGAGCGTACTATGAGCTGACTGATCTAGACTTTCTTTGTAATCCACATCGTCAGTGGACAAATGATCCAACGTCTACAGCACTGTGATGGAAACTGAATTCCTAACTGTGTTGCCTATTGTTCATTCCTCGAGGGACTATGAATCGCTATTTTGTCATTCTAGAATTGCTATAGCATATGAATCACCATTGAACACATTACTCAAGCTG
>NW_017079551.1:0-277 GCF_001483705.2 Eufriesea mexicana | reverse complement strand
GTCCGGTTAGGATAGGATATCTCTGGGTTTTGTGCTTTACGCAGCAATGCGGCGGTTTTCTGCGATATACTGTGCTGTAGTATATTCTGCTAGGTTCTCGGGAGGTCAGCAATAGTGGTCTACGCGCGTTAGGTTGAGTGAAATTTCGTTTGGTTATGTTATGTTTGGATAGGTTAAGCAAGGACGACTTTGACTTTCGTGCTACACACTGCTGTACGGTGGATTTCTGCGCACCGCTGTGATTAAGAATGCTCTGCTTTGCTCTGCGGAGGCAAGA
>NW_017079550.1:0-277 GCF_001483705.2 Eufriesea mexicana | reverse complement strand
GGGTGTACTTGCCATTCGATTGAATGCGTTAGGCGAACTATTCTCCAAGCTATAGCAGGTTATGGATTTTGAATATACCTATTCTCTGGCAAGCAGATGGCTCTACATGCCATTGGATTGAAGGCGTTAGGCGATCTATTCACCAAGCTATTACAGATTATACATATTCAATAGACCTATTCTCGGGCAAGTAGACGGCTGTACTTGCCATTTTATTGAAGGCGTTGGGCGAACTATTCAGCAAGCTATAACAGATTATAGATTTTGGATAGGCATA
>NW_017079549.1:0-277 GCF_001483705.2 Eufriesea mexicana | reverse complement strand
ACTGTAACGACCATCGTTCTCATCCTCGCCACTAGAGGGATTCCAACTTCGAGGACTTTCTCGCAAGTCCTCGGAAAACCTCTAATTCCTATATACATATAGCTTCCCGTCCTTCTGATAGTGTCCTAGTCTAAGGCAGGGCCTGATAGGGTAGCCTTACCGATGAGTCCACTAGCAGGCCCAGGACGAAACGCATCCCTTCCTTTTCCTAATATCCCTTCTAACAGCACCACCACGCGGAGGATACCTGAACCAAGCCGACATTCAACAACCACGA
>NW_017079548.1:0-277 GCF_001483705.2 Eufriesea mexicana | reverse complement strand
TGCCAATTGTTCGGGCTCATCCAAATGTTAATATCAACCAAATGTTAATGCGGCCACAGACATTCGGGCCCACCATCGGGATGCTCACGCTCCGCCCGGGCTGTGGTGGTGAGCGGGAGAAGCTAACCCACCGTTACCACAGCCAGGGCAAAGGCGCGGTTGGGTTCAAAACTCAATCAGTGCGGTCGACAGGGTGGCGAGCCTGCAACGTGCTCGCCGCCAGTGCCTCCGCTTGCGGATTGCGTCCGCCGATTCGCGGACACGCTACGCGGCCTCC
>NW_017079547.1:0-277 GCF_001483705.2 Eufriesea mexicana | reverse complement strand
GACTACGGTGCCCTATTGATGGATACACCAACTACCGTAGTGGCAATTTTAAATATTTCTGCCTATAACAGATACATACATTGATTGCTCTAGAACTGCAGTAGATACTATAGACCATCATTGAACAGATCAATCAAACGGCTGCAGTGTACTATTGATGGCTGTACTTAGAACCGTACTGTCAATTAGAAATATCTCCAGCCACAACCGTAATGTACATTGATTGCCTAAGAATTTCTGTCGAACATAAATCATAAGTGAACAGGTTGTTCAAAAG
>NW_017079546.1:0-277 GCF_001483705.2 Eufriesea mexicana | reverse complement strand
TATTAAGGTATAATTGATCGGCATTTCCAGTTCTAGAGTTGCTGTGGAATATACATCGTCCGTGAACACGTCGATAGAACGGCACCTGTGTTCTGCCGGGAAACGTACAGAACGCCGTACTATCATGCGTAAATGCCACTAACCGTAACCGCACAATACGTAGGTTACACTAGCAACGCTATCGAGCTTACATTTTCAGCGGATAAAGTAGTCCAACTGCTACATTACTGTGATTCTGAAGTTTCTCAGTAATGTGTGGTAAATTGCTAATATCTCG
>NW_017079545.1:0-277 GCF_001483705.2 Eufriesea mexicana | reverse complement strand
AGAGTATAGTAGAGCAATGTAGATTGCTGAAATCCGCGGAATAGCAGAGTATGACAACAAAACAGAATCTGTCCATATATAACCTATGCAAACGTAACCTAACCAATTGTACCCAATCTCAACCTAACGTGCCGGGACGACTCTAGAACCGAGCAGAGTATGCGAAGAAATCCACTGGATAGCTGTCTACAGCACAAAGGTCAATTCTACCCTTTCCTAACCTAGCCAAGCGTAATATAAGCAAACGTATCCTAACTAAACATAACGTGCCAGGACC
>NW_017079544.1:0-277 GCF_001483705.2 Eufriesea mexicana | reverse complement strand
TGTATGCATGTGTGTATGGATGTATGTATGGACGAATGTATTTGTGTATGTATGGATATATGTTTTGATGTATGTATGCATGAATGAATGGGTGGATGGATGTATTGCTGTATGGATGTTTGGATCGATGGATGTATGGATGTGTGGATGTATGTATGGGTGGATGGATGTATGGGTGTATGGATTTATGGATGTGTGGATGTGTGGATGAATATTGGATGGATGTATAGATGTATGTATGGACGAATGCACTTGTGTATGTATGGACATATTTATT
>NW_017079543.1:0-277 GCF_001483705.2 Eufriesea mexicana | reverse complement strand
ATCTTATAAATAGTAATAATACTTTTATTGTTTCAAATTAAAAGTATATGTATTTGTAACATACTATAAAATATTAATCTAAGAGATGTTAAATTATATGTAATTTAAAAGAAATAAAGGTATTTGTAATATTTTAACAATATTTAAATTTAATGGTAAGAAATGAAATATATTAGTAATGAATAGTAGTAAATATTGTGATCCAAAACTTAATTTAATGTGAGTCATAATTAATTAAAAATCAAATACAATTAAAAATAAATATACTAATATTTGA
>NW_017079542.1:0-277 GCF_001483705.2 Eufriesea mexicana | reverse complement strand
TGGTTGTATGGATGGATGGATGTATGGAACGATGGGTGTATGGATGGATGGACGTATGTATTGATAGCCGTATGGATTGATGTACGTATGGATGGTTTGAGGTACGGATGGTCAGATGTATGGATAAATGGATCTACGGAAGAATGGATGTATGGATGGATTAAGGTATGGATGTATGTGTGGATGGATGTATGGGTGTATGGACGGATGTATAGATGTATGGATGTATGTACGTATGGATGTACGAATGTGTGGATGTACGAATGTATGGATGTAC
>NW_017079541.1:0-277 GCF_001483705.2 Eufriesea mexicana | reverse complement strand
ACAGCAGAGCGCAGGAGTCCAGAGGATAACAGTGAATGCCACTAAAGTCTCATTTATCCTGACTTAACACAAAGGTACGTACCCTAGCCGTACGTAGCATAACTAAGCTTAGCGTGACAAGAGCACCATTGCTTACAACCCCACAGTCGAGCAGAATTAAATAGGGTATAGTAGAGCGCAGAACTCCGCCACATTGAAGCGTAAAGCGCAAAAATCGGAGATGCCCCAACCTTATCTGACCTAACCTAATCCAAACAGACGTTGCATAGCTGATAAT
>NW_017079540.1:0-277 GCF_001483705.2 Eufriesea mexicana | reverse complement strand
TCCAACCTTTACATAACCAGACGTATCATAACTCAACCTATCGTACCCCGACCACTATTGCTGTCCTCCCAGGTTGGAGCATATCTTACTAGCGGACATAAGGGCGCAGATGTCCATAGTATCGCAGTGTATAGCACAAAAGCCATATTTATCCATGCCTAACCCAAGCTAACATAACATAACTGAACGTAGCCTACACCAGCGTAACGTGCCTCGGCCAGCATTGCTGGCCTCCTCAGGGCAGATCAGAATGCAGTAGAACACAGTCGGGTGCAGA
>NW_017079539.1:0-277 GCF_001483705.2 Eufriesea mexicana | reverse complement strand
ACCCGAAAGCAAACAGAGATGTGTTGGTGAATTTATTAAGTACCTCAATGTAGACAGTAAATATCTCCATCCCTATCTACATTATGCATTGATTATTCCAGAATGGCTGTGTAATTTAAGATATCAAAGAAGAAATTAGTCCAACGGGAAGTGTACTGCTATAATGGCTGTGCTCCGTAGCGTATTGTCAATTGCTAATGACTTGGGGATAACAGATCTGTCTCTCGTCATTCTAGGGTGGGTGCAGAGTATGTATCATCATTGAATAGATTATCCC
>NW_017079538.1:0-277 GCF_001483705.2 Eufriesea mexicana | reverse complement strand
GCCCTCTACACTCCCCTAGAATGCTCTGCTTGGCTCTGTGGAGACAAGTAAATGCGGTGGCGGTAGGTTAGGTGGAGCTAAGTTACGTTTGTTTGGGTTAGGCTTGGTTAGGTTTGGATATGATAACCTCGACTTTCGTGCCAGAGCCTGCTATCCTATATACTTCCGCGCTCTACTGTGCCCTATCCTACCCTGCTTGCCTTTGGGGACGCCGGGAATAGTCGTCGCGACACGCCAGGATTAGTTATGTTACGTTTGGTTATGTTAGGCTTGGTTA
>NW_017079537.1:0-277 GCF_001483705.2 Eufriesea mexicana | reverse complement strand
TATAAAGGAACAATAATAATCTAGGAAATTTGAACGATATTTGAAAGAAATTTCGAACGTTCGTAAGGAACAGATTATCAATTCAAATTGGAAGCAATTACAATCCCTCAGAATGTTAAAGACTAACAGAATTCAGAAATCATTACTAATAGAAATTCTAAAATACCATCCTATAATAACTGTAACATTCTTCACAGCTACTATAAAGAATAGTTAAAGCCTAAACATCTCGTATTCTTTTAGGTAAATGGAAAAAGAGGAAGAAGAAGAATAAACA
>NW_017079536.1:0-277 GCF_001483705.2 Eufriesea mexicana | reverse complement strand
AAGAATCACTTTCCATCCAAAGGATGGAAAACCATTCTTAGGCACCCTCTTCCGTGACAATTGTCGGGTACCCTGGCTTTAGCCTCTTCTCTCTTCGGGCGCCATGCCCGCTGAAACTTAAATCTATGCTCGAGATTCTCTAATCGAAACAAAAATAAAAAAAAAGACAAATCGCGAAAGCTAAACGACACGCACGTGATCGATGAACGATCACAGTGCAAAACCTCGAGCGTTTTACGTTCGTTTCGAGCCAACCCGCGACCGCGACCGCGAAGGC
>NW_017079535.1:0-277 GCF_001483705.2 Eufriesea mexicana | reverse complement strand
TTCAAACATGCTGAAGGCATGGAGAGAAAAATTCCGATGCCGAATTGTTTGACCCTAAAGACCCGACTGTTGGAAGACCGTAACGGGACTTCCTTGTTCCGCGACGGAACACCCCGTCTAAAGCAGGGCCTGCTAGAAAGCCTTATTGACGAGTCTGCTAGCAGGCCCAGGACGACACGCATCCCGTTCTTTTTCCTTGCGTCCTTCTATCTGTTCCGTATCATCGTACATAGCACAACGTCCAAGGGGATACCAACTGACAGCACGTAGGAACCAC
>NW_017079534.1:0-277 GCF_001483705.2 Eufriesea mexicana | reverse complement strand
AACACAGATCACTCCACGTAATTAGATTGGAAAATCGTGAAAATCTGAAGAAATTCGGAAAATGTAAACCATGAAAATCAAACGACGCAAAAACTTTTCGCGGTCTGTCACATTCGCCACTATCCTTCATAAACGATAGTTTAAAATCGGGAGAAAACCGGCAAACTAATTAAAACACAGATCACACCACGTAATTAAATTCGAAAATCTTGAAAATGTGAAGAAATTCGGAAAATATAAGTGATGAAAGTCAAACGACGAAAGCGATTTTCGCGAT
>NW_017079533.1:0-277 GCF_001483705.2 Eufriesea mexicana | reverse complement strand
ACGTTATGACACATACATATATTTACAGTTTTCTACATCGTTTCGTTCATTCTAACTTATTACGATGGCACTTTCATTAATTTCTCAATTTTCGAATTTTTTCAATTATATACTTACTTTCAGTATATATCAAAAATCTTATTTTCGCGGAAAAATATCTCTCCTATTAGTCAGTTGAATATTGGTATCAATATTTTGTTGTTAGCGATGACCAGAGCGGAGATCGTCCTTTCATTCATGCCGAACCGACACGACTGGCGTTCGTTCCCTTCGGCCG
>NW_017079532.1:0-277 GCF_001483705.2 Eufriesea mexicana | reverse complement strand
TGGATGTATGGATGAATTAAGGTATGGATGTATGTATGGATGGATGTATGGGTGTACGAATGGATGGATGTATATATGTATGGACGTATGGATTGGTGGATGTATGCATGGATGGAGGTGTGGATGGATGGATCTGTGGATGTATGGATGCATGAATGTTTGGATGTATGAATGGATGGGTGTATGGATGGATGGATGTATGGATGTATGGATATATGTATGTATGCATGTATGGATGTACGTATGTATGAATGTATGGATGGAAGAATGTATGGAT
>NW_017079531.1:0-277 GCF_001483705.2 Eufriesea mexicana | reverse complement strand
TGCTTCGCACTGGAGTGGCCAGCAGTAGTTGTCTCGCCACGCTAGTTTGAGTTAGATTACGTTCCGTCGGGTTATGTTAGGACGATTATGTTAGGTTATCTAAAGCTTTGAGCACTGCATTTCAATGCGGTGGACTTCTGGGCTCTAATGTGCTCTAGTACATTCTGCTTTTCCCTGTAGAGGCCAGCAATGGCAGTCTCGTAGTGCTAGGTTTCGTTAGACTACGTTTGGGTATGTCACGGTTGGCTAGGTTGGGTTAGGCTACTTTGGCTTTTCC
>NW_017079530.1:0-277 GCF_001483705.2 Eufriesea mexicana | reverse complement strand
AATGTACGTACTCTTCGCTGCAATTACTGTAAGCAACCTTTTCTGAAATTCAAATGTAACTCCTTAATTGCAATTTTTATGAGAAGGTTCACCATCGGGCATATTACAGGCATTAACACAGTGCATAAATACAAGTGAAAAGTAGACCTCGCTATTCGCTGAAGGCTGCATTTTGAGCAATAGTATTGTCAATAAAGCCACAAGTTGTATATATTGGGAACAACAGGGGACAGAGAGACAAATGTCAAACAATTGTTTGAAAAAAGTAAATATAACG
>NW_017079529.1:0-277 GCF_001483705.2 Eufriesea mexicana | reverse complement strand
TTGACTTTTGTGCTTTATTCTGCAATGCCGCGGATTTCTGTGACCTGCTGTGCTCTAGTATGCCCTGCTTGGCACTGGGTATAGTAGCAACAGCGGTCTCAGCATGTTAGGTTGTGTTAGGCTATGTTCGCCTGTGTTCTGCTGGTTTGGGATGGTCTCCGGTAGCTTTGACTTTTCTGATGTACAACGCGATACTACGGATTCCTCTGTTCTTCCCTCCACTAATGTGATCTGCTTGGCTCTGTCGAGGCCAGCAATAGTGGTCGCGGCACTTCAG
>NW_017079527.1:0-277 GCF_001483705.2 Eufriesea mexicana | reverse complement strand
AGATTTTGAATAGACCAATCCTCTGGCAAGTAGATGGCTGTACTTGCCATTGGTTGAAGACGTAAGGCGACCTTTTCTCCAAGCTACAAAAGGTTATACATTTTGAATAGACCAATTCCCAGGCAAGTATATGGCTGTACTTGCCATTGGATTGAAGGCGTTAAGCGATCTATTCTCCATGCTATAGCAGGATATAGATTTTGAATAGACCTATTCCCAGGCAAGTACATGGCATTAGTTGAGATTGGATTGAAGGCGTTAGGTCATCTGTTCACCT
>NW_017079526.1:0-277 GCF_001483705.2 Eufriesea mexicana | reverse complement strand
ACCAGACTTAACCTAACCTAACTTAACCAAGCGTAATCCAACCCAACCAAATGTGCCGAGGCCACTATTGCTTGCCACGCCTGTGCCAAGCAGGAAATATTTGAGAGCGCTAGGTCGCAGGTGTCCACCGAATCGCAGTGTATATCGCAGAAGTAAAAGCTAGCCCGTCCTAACCTAGCCAAGCGTAACATATCCAAACGTAATGTATCTCAACCTAAAGTGGCGAGATCATTATTCCTGGCCTCCTCATAGCCAAGCAGAGAATATTAGTGCAATG
>NW_017079525.1:0-277 GCF_001483705.2 Eufriesea mexicana | reverse complement strand
CACAAAATCTAAAGCAATGCTAACATGACACGAACTAACCTGACATAAACGAACGTGACGGAATACATGCTATCGTGCCGAGACCATTATTGTCGTCCCCCCTAGAGCTAAGCTGCACACATTAGAGCAGAGTTGAGTGCAGATGTATGGCGAATAGCAGTCTCTAGCTCTAAAGTCAAAGCTACACTATATCCAAGCAAAATCGAACGTAACGTGGCAAAACGAAGCCAAGCTCAAACTAAGGTGCCGACACCACTATTACTTCCTCCCAAGGTAG
>NW_017079524.1:0-277 GCF_001483705.2 Eufriesea mexicana | reverse complement strand
AACCTAACCTAACCTAACCTAATATGACATAACCTAACCGAGCTAACCGCGCTTAATCTAACCTAACATAACCTAACCCAAACAATCCTAACCTAACCTAACGAAACCTAAGCTAAGCTCGCCTATACTAACCTAACCTATCGCAAGCTAACCCAACCTAAGCTAACCTAAGATAATCTAACCTGACCTGACCTGACCTGTCCTGACCTGACTTGACTTGTCCTGACCTTACCAGGCCTGACATTGCCTGGCTTGATCAGACCTGACATACGCTGGC
>NW_017079523.1:0-277 GCF_001483705.2 Eufriesea mexicana | reverse complement strand
GTGATAGCTTCGACTTTTGTGCTACACACTTCTATTCTATGGACTTCGGCACTCTCCTGTGCGCTATCACACTATGCTGGTCTTTGTGGACGCAAGGTAGAGTTTCGTTACATTCTATTAGGTTAGGCTTGGCTAGGTTTGGTTGGGGTAGCTTAGACTTTTGCGCTGTACACTGATGTTCGGACGATTTCAGCGTTCTACATCGCTCTGCTATATTCTGCTTAGCTCTCGTGAGGCCAGCAATAGCGGTCGTGGCACAATAGGTTGTGTTATGTTA
>NW_017079522.1:0-277 GCF_001483705.2 Eufriesea mexicana | reverse complement strand
CTGACTAAACCTAGCCTAGCGTAACGATACAAAGCATAACATAACTAAACCGAACGTGCCGAGACCACCATTGCTGCCCTCTCCAGAGCGTAGCATAACATATTAGAGCACAGTAGAGCGCAGAAGTTCAACGAACAGGAGTGTATGGCACAAAAGTCAAAGCTACCCTGACCAAGCCTAACGTAGCCTAACCAAACCGAACGTAACATAACTTAACCTATCGTGCCACGACGGCCATTGCTGGCCTCCACAAGGTCGAGTGGGGTATAGTAGTGCA
>NW_017079521.1:0-277 GCF_001483705.2 Eufriesea mexicana | reverse complement strand
ATTAGGACACATTAATTACTTTGAAGTCATGAAAAGCTTAAGTAATTAAGTATGTCAAAGTACAGAATGCCTATGTGATTAAACATTATACTGCGCAATACAGTCAATTAATTTGGGTTATTAATTTAAAAGAATAGAAGCGATTAATATTAACATCTTTAAAAATCTAACAACATTTACAGTTATACATGAAAAACAATATAAATGTAAATATGTGGCCCATATAAAATTCATACTAATTGTAATGGAATTAAAACAATATACTTCAATTAAATTT
>NW_017079520.1:0-277 GCF_001483705.2 Eufriesea mexicana | reverse complement strand
CGTTATACCTGTCAATTTATTTTTCTCCTTTCGCTAACATTTTTTCTTTTTTTTTTCCTTTTTATAATTTCTTTCCCGCGTCCGAAAACCTCGACGGGAAGAATTCGTTCGATTATAGTCTCGACAGTTATACCGTAAAATAACGTATGTTAATTTAATGCGCTGCTTGGTCGAAATATCGCTTCAAAGTTTTTTTCACAGGGCAAATTCGCGAAGATGGTGATCTAAATACGAATTACCTAATTCAGTCGTGTCGTTCCAGAGGAGATCTTGCCCA
>NW_017079519.1:0-277 GCF_001483705.2 Eufriesea mexicana | reverse complement strand
ACTTGCCATTGGATTGAAGGCGGTAGGCGATCTATTCACCAGGATATAACAGATTATAGATTTCCAATCTACCTATTGTCTGGCAAGTGGGTGGCTTTACTAGCCATTGGATTGAAGGTGTTGGACGAACTGTTCGCCAAGCAATAACAGGATATAGATTTTGAATAGATATAACATCCGGCAAGTGGATGGCTGTGCTTGTCATTGGATTGAGGGCGTTTGGCGAACTATTCACCAAGCTATGGCAGCTTATAGGTTTTGAATAGACTTATTCTCT
>NW_017079518.1:0-277 GCF_001483705.2 Eufriesea mexicana | reverse complement strand
GACGTTTCTGACTAATATCGTGGTGACCTAAGTTTCTTGCATAAATACGGACGATAGATATTAGTGGCGTGATACAGACAATGAAATGCTATAGAATCTAACCGGAAAATTCAATATTATAGACATTTTCGACTAATATCGTGGTGGGCTATCTTTTGGGCATATATAAGTAGGAAAGACTCTACTAGCGTGCTATATCCATTGAGATGCTGTTAAATCTGGCGGGAAAATATAATTTTTTTGATATTTTCGACTAATATCGTGGTGAGCAAACACA
>NW_017079517.1:0-277 GCF_001483705.2 Eufriesea mexicana | reverse complement strand
AACTTAACGTGCAGAGACCACAACTACTGTCCTCCGCAGAGCCAAGCAGAATATGCGAGAGCATAGTGGGGAGCAGAGGTCCACCGTAATATCGTCTACAGACCTGAAGTCAAAGGTATACCAACCTAACCGAAACAAACCTAACATAACCAAACATAACTTAACAAAACCTACCGTGACGCGGGCAACATTTCTGACCTCCCCAGAGCAAAGTAGAGGATATTAGACGACAGCAGTGCGCAGAAACTCACCGAATAGCAGTGAACAGCACAAAAGG
>NW_017079516.1:0-277 GCF_001483705.2 Eufriesea mexicana | reverse complement strand
ATACAGCGAATTTCGGTGTACAGCACGAAAGACGAAGCTTCCCGGCCCTAACATAGCCAATCGTGAAAATACCAAGGGTATCCTCACAAAACACATCCAGCTGCAACCATTATTCCTGGCCTCCCGAGGTTCGAGCAGAGTGTAGTAGAGCACACTAGAGCGCAGGAAGCCCCCAAATAGCAACGTAAACCACAAAGGCCGAAGATATCATTACCAAACCGGACCTAACCTAACCTAACCAAACATAGAGTACCTAAACCTAACGTGCCGAGACCTC
>NW_017079515.1:0-277 GCF_001483705.2 Eufriesea mexicana | reverse complement strand
CATGCTATAGCCATTGCAATGCTATTGAATCTGAACGGAAAATTCAATTTTATTGACATATTCAACCAATATCGTGGTGAGCTAATTTTCTGCATAAATAAGGAGAAAAGATTCTATTGGTATGCTATAGCCAT
Source organism: Eufriesea mexicana (assembly GCF_001483705.2). NCBI lineage: Eukaryota > Metazoa > Arthropoda > Insecta > Hymenoptera > Apidae > Eufriesea > Eufriesea mexicana. The sequence goes on along the minus strand of NW_017079515.1, from coordinate 143 downwards.
TGCAATGCTATTGAATCTGAAAGGAAAATTCAATTTTATTGACATTTACGACTTATATCGTGGTGAGCAAATTTTGTTGCATTAGTAAGGAGGAAAGATTCTATTGGCAAGCCATAGGCATTGCAATGCTATTGAATCTGACT
>NW_017079514.1:0-277 GCF_001483705.2 Eufriesea mexicana | reverse complement strand
GTACTGCCATCCATCGATACTTCCATCCGTCCATACAAGCACCCATCCACACTTCCATCGATCAACACATCTCTCCATCCATACGTCCATCCATCCATTAATCCATACATCCACACATATATACATCCTCACATCCATACATTCATGAATCTTACCGTCCGTACTGCAGTCCATCGATACCTCCATCTATCCATACATCCATACATATATATATCCATACATACATCGATACATACATCTATACGTCCATGCATACATATATCCATCCATACAAACA
>NW_017079513.1:0-277 GCF_001483705.2 Eufriesea mexicana | reverse complement strand
CACTGCAATACGGCGGATTTCTGCGTCCTACTGTGCTCCTGTATTTTCTGATTGGCCCCGGGTATGTCAGCAGTAATGGTCCTGGTTCGCTAGATTGAGCTATGATGCGTTCGGTCGTGTTAGGTTGGTATAGGTTTGGTCAGGATATCATAGACTTTTGTTCAATACAGTGCAATGCGGTCTATTCCTACGCTCTACTCTGCTCTAACATATCCTGCTTGCCTCTGCGGTGGACATCAATATTGGCCTCTGCACGTTATGTTGAGTTAGGTTACGT
>NW_017079512.1:0-277 GCF_001483705.2 Eufriesea mexicana | reverse complement strand
TGCACCGAATAAAAGTGTGTACCACGTGAGACAGAACCATCCAAACGTAACCCACGCAAGCGTAGCCTAACCAAATGTAGCCCATCTCAACCTAACGAGCGGGGACCGCTTATACTGTCCCCTCCAGATTAGAGGATGGTATAGTAGAGCATTGTAGTGCATTCATATCCACAGCATAGCAGCGTATATCGCAGAAGCCAAAGTTAACCTGTCTTAACGTAACAAAGCGTACCATAACCAAACGTAACCTAACTCAAACTAACGTGCCTACACCACT
>NW_017079511.1:0-277 GCF_001483705.2 Eufriesea mexicana | reverse complement strand
GAAATTTTCAGATCAAAAATCAGTAAAAAATCTCGAAAGCTCGAAAGCTCGCGAAAGCTATATGTTCTCGTAGAGCACACTATAAGTTCTCATGCACAAAAAGCTCGCAATCCTAGCTTCACTAGGAAGCCCGCAACAGCATCAAATGTAGCACGTAATACCGATTTACTCAGTCCCACAAATTTCAACTTCGAAATGCTGTAAAATTCGAACCACGTGACCTACACCCACGCAATTTTTGCACATGATAAATATGCACCTGAGGATTAGATTGATT
>NW_017079510.1:0-277 GCF_001483705.2 Eufriesea mexicana | reverse complement strand
CGTTTATACTGTAGAGATCCCGAATGAAACTCCAAAATGATGTAAGAATCCCGGTCGAGATCCTAAAGTTATGTAGGATCAAGGTGAAAGGTGGTGAGGTAAAGTGCTATAGATGAAGTCAGTGTTAGCGTGTCTGTGTACGTACCTTCTGTGCCTGTATCCGAGTCACGTAGTTCACGACGGTCTTCGTTGTCTCTTCTTCATCGCGACTTTTGTTTCGAAGCCATCCCCTTTACCTGGATTCGCAGCGCCCGTTCAGGGTTGCCCTCGACAAGAT
>NW_017079509.1:0-277 GCF_001483705.2 Eufriesea mexicana | reverse complement strand
ATTGTGTCACTACTTTGAACTACTTCACCACTGACAATTTTGATTTGTACATCGATAGATAATGTTGAAATTTTTAATATATATATTAATCTAAGTAGGAGTCCAATTAGGCTCGAATTCTTCATGAGAAACTCATGTCAATCTATGTTCTATGCTCTGTGTTGTCCTATACGTTGCCTAATTCGATTTCGTGACCAAAAATCGTAAGGCACTTCTCAAAGACTGAAATTGAGAAAAGCTACATTGTCATGAATTTCAATTTGCGTTGACGACTCAC
>NW_017079508.1:0-277 GCF_001483705.2 Eufriesea mexicana | reverse complement strand
ATCTTCAACATCATCTATTTTATAATTTTCTACTATCTTCGGTTTCTTCTATGCATCCATCAATTTATTTTTTATCCTTTTCTTCGTCGCACTGAAGATATAAATAGAAGACAGTCAATAAAAATTTCTACTTTCTATAACATAGTTACAGTGTAAACAATAAATTAAATCTCTTTCTTCACAATTTCTAATTCTTCTTGACTTTTTACTTCGTCGTCACTTTCCCAATCACTACTACTACGGCCTTCTTACCTTTTTTTATTTGGAAGTCCAGACG
>NW_017079507.1:0-277 GCF_001483705.2 Eufriesea mexicana | reverse complement strand
ATGTATGAATGGATGGATGTATATATGTATGGATGTATGGATTGATGCATGTATGGATGGATGAAGGTGTGAATGGATGGATTTTTGGATGTATGGATGCATGAATGTTTGGATGTATGAAAGGATGGATATATGGATGGATGGATGGATGGGAGGATGGGTGTATGGATGGAACTATGTATGAATTGATGGCCGTATGGATAAATGTATGTACGGATGGGTTGATGTACGGATGGTCGGATGTACGGATGAATGGATGTACGGAAGAATGGATGTA
>NW_017079506.1:0-277 GCF_001483705.2 Eufriesea mexicana | reverse complement strand
GGATGTATGGATGGATGGATTTATGGATTTGTGGATGTATGAATGTATGGATGGATGGATGTACGTATGGATTGACGTATGGATGGGCGGATGTACGTATGTATGATTATATGGATGTATATATGAACGGATGTATGGATTTACAGATGTATGGTTGTGTGGATGTATGAATGTATGAATGTATGAATGGATGGATGGATGGATGGATGGATGGATGGATGTGTGGATGTATGAATGTATGGATGTTTGGATGTATGGATGGATAGATGTATGGAAA
>NW_017079505.1:0-277 GCF_001483705.2 Eufriesea mexicana | reverse complement strand
GTTGTGTCACCGCACGTTTGGCTAGGTAAGGTTTGGCGAGGTTAGAATAGGATAGCTTTTACTTTTGCGCTGTGCACTGCAATTCGGTTGGCCTCTGCGCTCTGCCACGCCCGGGTAAGCCCTTCTGGGCTTGTGGAGGACAGCAAAAGTGGCCTCGGCACTTTACCCTTTGCTATGTAACGCTTGTTTATGATACGATTGGCTAGGTTAGGACAGGGTAGCTTTGGCTTTGAGCTATACACAGCCATTCGGTGGATATGTGCGCTCCACATGGCTC
>NW_017079504.1:0-277 GCF_001483705.2 Eufriesea mexicana | reverse complement strand
TTATGCACATTAATTATTAAGCCTTAAATACATATATTTAGAATCTTTATAGACAATTTATTGCAATTTTAAGGTCAAACTTCTAATATCCTCATTTGTAATAAAAGAAAGAAGATGAAAATAAACGTATCGTCGAATTTAATTTTCGTTAAGTAGTAAAAAATTATAATACTAAAACACAAATTAAAAAAATAATTGAACATTGTCAAACGAAAAAATTTATTTTAAAAGATTTTCAACATTGTACTCTTCTACACTAACAAAAGAGTAAAAAAGA
>NW_017079503.1:0-277 GCF_001483705.2 Eufriesea mexicana | reverse complement strand
GTCAGGTCAGGTCATGTCATGTCATGTCTGTTCAGGTCACGTCAGGAGAGGTCAGGTCAGTCCAGGCAAGGCCAGGCCAGGTCATATTTGGTCAGGTAAGGTCAGGTCAGATCATCCAAGTTTGGTCAGGTCAGGTCAGGCGAGGTAAGGTTAGTTCAGGTCAGGTCAGGTCTGGTTAGGTCAGTTCAGGTCAGGTCAGGTCAGGTCATGTCAATTCCGGTAAAGGCAGGCCAGGCCAGATCATATCTGGTCAGGTCAGGTCAGTTCAGGTCAGTTC
>NW_017079502.1:0-277 GCF_001483705.2 Eufriesea mexicana | reverse complement strand
ATGCCATCATAAGGTAACCGAACGTAACATAACTCAAACCGACGTGCCGAGAGCACTATTACTGGCCTCCTCATGGTCGAGAAGATTATAGTAAAGCAGCGTAGGGCGTTGAATTCCGCCGAATACCAGCGTATAGCGCAAAAGCCAAATCTAGCCTATCCTAACATTCCACAGCGTAACATAAGCAGACGTAACGTGATCCACACTAACGTAACACGACCGGTATTGCTGGCTACACGAGAGCTGAACAGAGTGCAGCAGAGCAATCAAGAGTGCT
>NW_017079501.1:0-277 GCF_001483705.2 Eufriesea mexicana | reverse complement strand
CGAAAATGTCAATAAAATTCAATTTTGCAGCGAGATACTATAGCATTGTAATGGATATGTCACGCCAACGGAATCTATCCTCCTTATTTATGCAAGAAAGTTAGCCCCAAACGATATTTGTCGAAAATGTCATAAAAATTGAATTTTCCGGACAGATTCTGTAGCAATGCAATGGCTATATAACGCCAGTAGAATGTTTCCTCCTTATATATGTTAGAATGTTAGGTCACCACGATATGAGTCGAAAATGGCAATAAAATTGAATTTTCCCGCCAGA
>NW_017079500.1:0-277 GCF_001483705.2 Eufriesea mexicana | reverse complement strand
GAATTTACTGGTATACACTGCTATTCCATGCACTCCGGCGCTCTACTCTACTATAATATGTTCTGCTAGGCGATGGGGAGGCCAGAAATAGTGGTCTAGGTACGTTGGGTTTAGTTAGATACCGATTGGTGTGTTACGTTTTGTTAGGTTAGTATAGAATATCTTTGACGTTTATGCTGATCACTGCTATTCCGTGTAATTCTACGCTCTGCATTGCTCAACTATACTCTGCCTGACTCTGGGAAGGCAAGTAACAATGTTCTCGGCAAGTTAGGCT
>NW_017079499.1:0-277 GCF_001483705.2 Eufriesea mexicana | reverse complement strand
CGTTGGATTGACCTGTCCAGTGATGATTTAGATTCAATGGAAATTTTAGAATGACGAATGGCAAATGCGTTTCATCTCGAGATATTATCAACTGACCACTCTGTACTATGTGCAGCCGTCATCAATGTACTGTAGCCGATGTATTGATGTTTTCGCTGACGACATAAGTTGCACAGTACTTCTGGAGTAACCAATATATACTTAAGTTATAGCTAGAGATATCTGCAGTTTCCAGCACGGTACTTGGTACTTCCACTAATACAGCACAGTAGCCTTT
>NW_017079498.1:0-277 GCF_001483705.2 Eufriesea mexicana | reverse complement strand
TGACTCATCATAACGTGCCGACACCACTGTTGCTGGCCTTGCCAGAGGCAAGCTGAAAATATTGGAGCACTGTCGGGCGCAGAAGTCCACCTAATAGCAGACTGTATCACGAAAGTCCTAGCGATCCTCTCTTGATCTAAGTAATAGTAACTTACCCAAACGTATTTTAGCTTGCACTGACGTGCCGCGTCCACAATTACTGTCCTCACCAGGTCCAAGCCTGACATGCTAGAGCGAAGTGGAGCGCAGAAATCCACCAAGCAGCAGCGTACTGCAC
>NW_017079497.1:0-277 GCF_001483705.2 Eufriesea mexicana | reverse complement strand
AGCAATGGCTTTTGTCTTACGTCAGGTTGGTTTACGTTACGTCTGCTTATGATACGATTGGTTAGGTTATGATTGGATAGCATTGACTGCTGTTCTATACACGGTTATTTGGTGGACTGTGCTGCTCTATATTGGTCTAATATGCCCTGCTTGTCTCTGGGGAGGCCAAGCATATTTCTCTCGGCGCGTTACGTTTAGCTATGTTACGTTTGGCTTGGCTAGGTTCGGAAAGGTTAGGTGAGGACATCTTTGACTTTTGTGCCACAGACTGTAATGC
>NW_017079496.1:0-277 GCF_001483705.2 Eufriesea mexicana | reverse complement strand
TAATGACATTTTCGACTAATATCGTGGTGAGCTAACTTTATTGCATATATAAGGAGGAAAGATACAATTGGCGAGATATAGCCGTTGCAATGCTATAGAATCCGCATTGAAAGTTCAATTTTGTTGACATTTTCGACTGATATCGTGGTGAGCTGTCTTCCTGGCGTAAGCAAGGAGGAAAGATACTTTTTGAGTGCTATAGCCATTGCAATGATTTAGAATGTGGCTGAAAAACTCAATTTTATTGACATTTCCGGATAATATTGTGGTGAGCTAT
>NW_017079495.1:0-277 GCF_001483705.2 Eufriesea mexicana | reverse complement strand
CTTTTTGAAAAATCTTAAATTCAAGTGTCAAAGCACTTGGTATAGTCGTAACTTTTTATATTTCAGAGTTTTCAAAAAGTGGAGCTAATCGATTTGTCTAATATGTGTCTAATATGTGTAAACGCTATGGACCTCCTCCTATTTATTTATTTATCTAATTATTTATTTATCTAGTCGATAATTCCCCTTCTCTTTACCCACTTGAAACCAAAACCTGTATAGTTTTCGCGCCCTTCTATACACAAGCATACCCTCGTTCTAATATAAGATTATATTA
>NW_017079494.1:0-277 GCF_001483705.2 Eufriesea mexicana | reverse complement strand
TATGTTAGGTTAGGTTGCGTTTGGCTATATTACGTTTACGTGGGTTAGGATAGGGTTGCTTGGTCTTTTCTGCTACAAACTGCTGTTCGGTGGATTCCTGCCTTCCACTGTGCTCTACTCTATTCTGCTAGACCCTGTTGAGGCCAAAAATAGTGGTCGCTGCCTGTTACGATCAGCTTTGCTGTGTTAGGATGTGTTATGTTAATTTGGGGTTGGCTTGGGTATATTTGACTTCTATTCTGTACACTGCGATTCTATGGATTTCTGCGCCGCACTT
>NW_017079493.1:0-277 GCF_001483705.2 Eufriesea mexicana | reverse complement strand
AACGAAACTGGAGAAACTTTTATTTCGATCCAGTTATTGAAGAAATTTGTTTCTTTCTTTTAGTTTGGGAGAGGAGGGGGGTTGTATTTTGAATTTGGTATTACTTGAAGTGAATTGAATTTATAGTAATTTGGACTTATGGAAGCAATATTTATAATAAGATACTTTAATTCGAGGCACTCGAAGGGTTAGGTCACAGTTTGTTTTACTATATTGGAAATTAGGGGGTGCAGGGAGTTGCAACGATGAGAATGAAAGTAATATTTATGTTAGGTCA
>NW_017079492.1:0-277 GCF_001483705.2 Eufriesea mexicana | reverse complement strand
GTACTTTCACGATGATACATATATTATACACAATAAAAAATACACAATAATGTAAAAGTGTCCCTATATGTCGTATGTAGGTGGGGCCCCCATGTGTGCGCATGGGGTGTTCATGTGTTCGCATATATAATCTACCATTAGATACAATTAAATCTCTCTCTTCCTGTCGCTCGCTCACTCCCTCTTTTCAACCCGCCGTTCTTCCCCCTCTTTTCCCCTCCTTCAACCTCTCTCGACACCTTTTGCGACGTCTGCTCACTCGCTCGAAGGTCACTCT
>NW_017079491.1:0-277 GCF_001483705.2 Eufriesea mexicana | reverse complement strand
AGTATATTAGAGGGGAGTAGAGCGCCGAAGTCCATGGAACCGCAGCGTACAGCAGAAAAGTCAAAGATACCCGAACCTAACCAAAGCTAACACAACCTAACCAAACTCATACTATTTCAACCTAACGTGCCGAGACCACTATTACTGGCACTCCCAGAGCCAAGCAGAACATTCTAGAGCACAGCAGATCGCAGATATACAGCGGATAGCAGTGTATAGCACAAAAGTCGAAGTCTTTCTGACCAAACCTATCCTAACCAAACCTAACCTAACCAAA
>NW_017079490.1:0-277 GCF_001483705.2 Eufriesea mexicana | reverse complement strand
AAACCAAACGTAATCTAACTAAACCTAACATGCCGCGACCAGTATTGCTGGCCTCCACAAAGTAAAGCAGAGCATAATAGATATGTGCCGGGCGCAAGAATCCCCAGAATCGCAGTGTCTAGCAGAAAAGTCGAAGCCATCCAAGCCTTACAAATGCTATCATAACCTAACCAAACGTATCCCACCCCGACCCAACGTGCCGAGACGAATATTTCTGGACTCCCCGTCGCCTACCAGGGCATATTGGAGGAGAACAGAGCGCCGAAGTCCATAGAAT
>NW_017079489.1:0-277 GCF_001483705.2 Eufriesea mexicana | reverse complement strand
AGAAAAATATCTGGATTATTCAGTGTTCCAACACACGCACAATGCAAACATTTTATTTATTTTTTACTTATTTATTTAAATTCAAAAATTCATTAGTGCATAGAAGATAAACTATAAATCGCATATAGGTGAGCATAAACGCTCGAAACACAATACAGTCCACTAATACAAAAATAACACTACCATAAGAAAAGAATTTTCGTTCATAAACAAGAACACAAAATTATTTAAAATTACTGCAATTTTTTACATATAAAGTGCTATAATATAAGTATAA
>NW_017079488.1:0-277 GCF_001483705.2 Eufriesea mexicana | reverse complement strand
CGTTAGGTTAGGTTAGGAAGGCTAGGTTAGGATTTCTTTGACGTTTGTGCTATACACTGCTTTCTCGTGGATTTCTGCATACTCTGCTGGACTCTGGGGAGGCGATTAATAGTGGTCAGGTTGTGTTACGTTGCGATTGATTAGTTCAGGTTAGGCTATATTTGGTACGGGTAGCTTTGACTATCGTGCTATACACTGCTATTCGGTGGATTTTTGTGGTCTACTGTGCTCTACTACATTCTCCTTGGCTGTGGGGAGGCCATGAGCAGTGTTCGCC
>NW_017079487.1:0-277 GCF_001483705.2 Eufriesea mexicana | reverse complement strand
TCTTTTCTTCTTATCTAAGCAAGAAAGTTAGCTCACCACGACATAAGTCGAAAATATCAATAACATTGGATTTTCCAGACGGATTCTATAGCTCTGCAATGGCTATAACACGCTAATAGAAACTTCCCTCCTTACTTATGCACGATAGTTAGCTCACATCGATATTAGTAGAAAATGATATTAAGATGTATTTTCCGGACGGATTCTATTGCATTGCAATGGCTATAGCACGCCAATAGAATCATTCCTCCTCATTTAAGCAAGAAAGATAGTTCAC
>NW_017079486.1:0-277 GCF_001483705.2 Eufriesea mexicana | reverse complement strand
AAATTTATAATTTCAGGATTCCACCTGGAAATTTAGAATTTGGAAATTTTCTTGGTAAATTTTGCTTTCGAAAATTAGCTAGGGTCTTTTAGAATTATTGGTCATGCGTTATTCGCTATGGGGGGATGAAAGATTTATATTTATGGTTATTCTTGTTTACGAAGGATAATTTAGAAATATTTGGTACCTAGATTCTGAAAATCGCGGTGATCAATGGCAGTGACTGTGACGAAGTATCATGACAGTATAATATCTTAGAGGAGTTTATATTTATGGT
>NW_017079485.1:0-277 GCF_001483705.2 Eufriesea mexicana | reverse complement strand
AAACAAATCGTAACATAACTGAACGTAACGCAACATAACATAACTTGCCGAGAACACAATTGCGGGCCTTCGCTGTGCCAAGCAGAACGCACCGGGAGACTGTTGGTCGCTGATATGCACCGAATAAGAGTGTATAGAGAAAGAGTCAAAGACATCGCCTACTTCCCTAGCCAATCGTAACATAACCAAACGTAACATAACAAAGCCTGACGTGCCAGACAACGATTGCTGGCTTCTCCAGAGCTAAGCAGAATATGCCACTGCACAGAGGAGCACA
>NW_017079484.1:0-277 GCF_001483705.2 Eufriesea mexicana | reverse complement strand
AATGTCATCCTAACCAAACGTAGCCCATCTTAACCTAACCAAATGTAACATGACTCTACCTATTGCGACACGACCGCTGTTGCTGGTCTCCCCAGAGTCGAGCAGTGTATAATAGAGCAGTACATAGCATAGAAATCGACCGAATACCAGTGTATAGCGCAGAAGTCAAATCTACCATATCCTAACACATACAAACGTATTAAGACTGAACGCAACCTGACTTAACTTGACTTGCCGTGACCACTATTGCTGGACCACCCAGAGGCAAGCAGAATAT
>NW_017079483.1:0-277 GCF_001483705.2 Eufriesea mexicana | reverse complement strand
CCCAGAGCCAAGGAGAACAAATTAATGGAGGGTAGGGCGCAGAAATCCTTAGAATGGCAATGTGTATCAGAAAAGTCAAAGCTACCCAAACCTAACCCAAACGACCGGAACATAACCAAACGTAGCCTAAATAAATCTATCGAGCCATGACAGGTATCGCTGCCCTCCCCAGGGCCAAGCTGGACATACTGGAGCACAGTAGATCGTTGAAACCCAACGAATTGCTGTGTACAGCACAAAGTTGAAGCCATCCTAACCAAACATTTCGTAACCCAAC
>NW_017079482.1:0-277 GCF_001483705.2 Eufriesea mexicana | reverse complement strand
TTTTTTAGTATTTTGAAAATATAAAATATTCTAAAATAAGTATAATTAGAAAAATTATATAATTTCGATTGAAGATGCAGACGCATAAGCAACATAACTATTTTCATACTGAAACCAAAATACGTCAACTTCCACAATATTGACACTTTCTTCAATTTATTTTGAGTATTTTGAAAATATAAAATATTGTAAAATAAGTATAATTAAAAAAATTATATAATCTCGATTGAAGATGCAGAGGCATAAGCAACATAACTATTTTTACACCGAAACCAAA
>NW_017079481.1:0-277 GCF_001483705.2 Eufriesea mexicana | reverse complement strand
GACGATCGTGCTCCACACTGTTATGCTATGGACTCCTGCCCTTCTCTGCGCGCTATGACAATCCGCTTGACTCTGTGGATGCCGGGATTCGTACTCCCAGCACGTTACGTTGAGTTATGCTGCGTTTGGTTGGTTAGGTTTGGTTAGGTTAGGATGGGATAGCATTCACTTTCGCGCTGTACACAGCCATTCGGCGGACTTCTGAGCTCTAATCTGATCTAATACTCCCTGCGTTGATCTAGGAATGCTTGAAATAGTGGCCGCGGGTAGTTAGGCT
>NW_017079480.1:0-277 GCF_001483705.2 Eufriesea mexicana | reverse complement strand
TAACTGTAATTATTTATGCTTATGGATAATTATAATTGGTCATTGTTCCGTCGTGGAACAAAGAAGACCCATTACGGTCTTCCAACAGCCACGTCTTGGGGTCAAACAATTCGGCATCGGATTGTAGTAGACCATTTGCCACTAATAGCGTTCGGAGAGATGGAATTATCCAAATTGCAAACCGCAACCGTTTCACTGAATTGGTAAATAAGCGAAACAGTCGCGACCAACAAAGTGCCTCTAGGATTGAGAGAAAAAAGAAACACTGATAATACCC
>NW_017079479.1:0-277 GCF_001483705.2 Eufriesea mexicana | reverse complement strand
AACGTAACACAGCCTGTGGTGCCACGACCAGTATTGCTGGTCTCAAGAGAGCCAAGTAAAGTGAAGCCGATCAATGCAGGACTCTGAAATCGACCGAAGTGGAGTGAATGGCACAAATGCCTATGCTACCCGCTGTTAACCTAACCATACGTAACACAACAAAACTCAAACTAACTCAACCTGTCGAGCCGAGAGCGCCACTGCTGGCCACCATATAGCCATGCATAGTATACTAGAGCACAGTGGAACGCTGATGTCCGCCGAGTAGCAGTGTATG
>NW_017079478.1:0-277 GCF_001483705.2 Eufriesea mexicana | reverse complement strand
AATCTATAACATGTTATAGCTTGGTGAATAGATCGCCTAACGCCTTCAATCCAATGGCAAGGGTAGTCATCTTCATGCCAGAGAATAGAACTATACAAAATCTATAATCCGTTATAGCTTGGTGAATAGTTCGGCTAAGGCCTTCAATTCAATGGCAAGAACAGACATTTTCTCGCCAGAAAATTGGTCTATGCAAAATATATAACCTGTAATTGCTTGGTGAATAGATCGCCTATCGCCTGCAATCCAATGGCAAGAACAGACATTTACTTGCCAG
>NW_017079477.1:0-277 GCF_001483705.2 Eufriesea mexicana | reverse complement strand
ACTTTCTATCTCCACGAGATCTTACCACTAATGACATAAACGCGCTGTAGATCAGGACACGATTTATAATCTTCGTTATCACTTGGCTCACAATTGGAATTCTGTCGTAAAACTTGGCACATAGAGGAAAATTAGGATCATCTTGCACCTTCTCAAGTGGCCTATTTTGTCTTGAATTTCACAGGAATACTAGGGAATATATAGGGATACACAAGAATTTTAAAACATAGAATATTTTGAAATGTAAGCTTTTTGCGATTCTTTGAAGATTCTTTAA
>NW_017079476.1:0-277 GCF_001483705.2 Eufriesea mexicana | reverse complement strand
AACGGAATTCCAATAAAAACACAAAACTCTACGAAAAGGTGGGATTCAAACTGAAAAAAAAAATAAAATAAATACAAAAGAGTGAAAAAATAAGAAAACTAATAAGAATATTATAAGAAAGACTAAGAGGAATAGCAATATGGAGAGAAATAAAAGTAGAAGAAAATAAGGGACAAAGGGAAAATAGGTACAGGAAGAAAAATAGGAAGAAGAAAAGGGTAAAGAAATAAGCAGAAAGGAAGAAAAGGGAAAAAGCAATAAAAAGACAGAAGTTACG
>NW_017079475.1:0-277 GCF_001483705.2 Eufriesea mexicana | reverse complement strand
ACCTCCCAATCAATTCCACACCATTCGCCAGAGTGACATTAATGTCACTCTACCTGTTCATACTTGGAAAAGTGAAGCACATTCGCTCGGCTCATTCAGGACGACCATTCCTTCGCTAACACCCATTCCGCAAGCACTCTCGCACGCATCTCATTCACAGTACTGCCGTTACCATCCTCGCATCCTTACCAAACAACACATGCTCAGCCACTCCGTCCATGTACGCCAGGTACTGCTCAATCTCTTGGCCGTACCGACAGTACATGGACACCACGTA
>NW_017079474.1:0-277 GCF_001483705.2 Eufriesea mexicana | reverse complement strand
TTCTATATCATTGCATTGTCTATAGCTCGCCAGTAGAATCTTTCCTCCTTATTTATGCAAGGAAGTCAGCTCACGACGATATTAGTCGTAAATGTGAATAAAATCGAATTTCCCATCCAGATACAACGGAATTGCAATGGCTACTGCACGCCAATAGAATCTTTCGTCCATATTCATCCAAGAAAGTTTGCTCACCGCGATGTTATTCGAAAAAGTCAATAAAATTGAATTTTCCAGCCTGATTCTATAGCACTGCAATGGCTATAGCTCGCCAGTA
>NW_017079473.1:0-277 GCF_001483705.2 Eufriesea mexicana | reverse complement strand
AGTCACCAAGTCACAGCCGGCCGTGCCCGGGAGACGATGGCAGAGAGGGTCCGCGTGCTGATGGCCGAATTCGCGAGTCTGCGGCAGAAGGATGTCTCCCAGCAGGCGGTGATAGCCGACTTCCGGGAGGACGATGCCACACAGTAGGCGGTGATCGCCTCCTTGCGCGCGGAGCTGGATCTGGAGCGGAAGAGGCTAATCGTCGACCCCGCGTCCGCTCGAAATTGCGTGCGTCCGCGGGCGCCGGAGCAGCGACACCGGCGCCCGAGTCCGGTAT
>NW_017079472.1:0-277 GCF_001483705.2 Eufriesea mexicana | reverse complement strand
GGTTATAGAATTTGAATAGACCTATTCTCTGGGAAGTAGATGGCTGTACCTGCCATTTGATTGAAGGCGACAAGCGATCTATTTACCAAGCTATAATAGGTTATAGATTTTGAACAGAACTATTCTCTGGCAAGTAAAAGGCTGTACTTGCCATTGTTTGAAGGCGTTAGGCGACCTATTCACGAAGCTAGAACAGAATATATACTTTGAATACTCCTATTCTATAGCAAGTAGAAGGCTGCACTTGCCATTGGATTGAAGGCGTTAGGCGATCTAT
>NW_017079471.1:0-277 GCF_001483705.2 Eufriesea mexicana | reverse complement strand
TAAATCTTTTTGATTTCTTTCTATTTCTTTCTTTTAACTATTGATTTTTGAGTTGAATATTGGCGATAATTTTTTTAAGATCGTCATCTTTATCAGCTGAATACTCCTCGTATTTATCATTCTCTAATGTATCTTCAGATAAAATATCATGACGTTTTATTTATAGTTACGCTGCCCTTGAGATCCTTCATTTATGGAAAAAGTGAATACATGCTTAAAAACTATTAAACCTTATTTAAATTTTGTAATCTTATTTTCAGTATCACTTACTGAACTG
>NW_017079470.1:0-277 GCF_001483705.2 Eufriesea mexicana | reverse complement strand
TATGAATGGAGGTATGAATGGATGTTTGGATGTATGTATGGATGTATGTATTGATGTATGTATGGGTGGATGAATGTATGGATATATGTATGTATGTTTGCATGGATGGATGGATGTATGGATGTATGTACGGACTTACATACGGATGTACGTATGGATGTATGTGTGGATGTATGTATGGATGTATGTGTGGATGTATGTATGTATGTATGGATGGAGGGATGTATGAATGGAAGTATGGATGGATGGATTGGTGTATGGATGGATGCATATATGG
>NW_017079469.1:0-277 GCF_001483705.2 Eufriesea mexicana | reverse complement strand
AATGCTTCCTGTCTGCACATGGTAACAATATTTTAGCAATGTCACACATTCGCAGCTACTGCATGGTCGATTGTTCGCGATTTCAGCGAATTTTTAGAAATTTGCTGTTTTTTGGCGAAGATATACTACTGCCTTATAACTGCACAGAAATACCTCGTTCTCGTATTATTGCAAATTTCATGCAACTTCGGCGCCACTGGATTACAGTTTCAGCGAATGAAACAAAAACTTTAGATTTCTTGTTGCAAAGCTATACTACTGCTTCAGATCTGCACCG
>NW_017079468.1:0-277 GCF_001483705.2 Eufriesea mexicana | reverse complement strand
CTTTGGTGCTGTACACTGCTATACGGTGGGTATCTGCCCTCTGCGTTGCTCTAGTATTCTCTGCTCCCACTATTGTGCTGTTCTTTGCCATTGAGTGGATTTCTGCGCTCTACACTGCTCTACTCTGCTCTGCTCGACTCCGGGGAGACCAGAAATAGAGGCCTCGGCTTGCTTGGTTTAGGTACCCCACGCTTTGTTATGTTAGGTTAGGCCAGATTGGGATAGGATATCTTTGACTTTTGTGATATACACTGCCATTTGATAGTTATCTGCGCTC
>NW_017079467.1:0-277 GCF_001483705.2 Eufriesea mexicana | reverse complement strand
AAATCGAGTTCGAGGGTAAAGTAAACGAGTGCTTTGTTTTTTAACGCGTTAAACGCCACGCTGAACTCTAAGCACCGACGCTAGATTTTTCGTTAAGGCCTCGCCGGTCCATATGGCCCGAGAAGGCCCACGTGACGGCCAATTGTGACGTGAACGGCAGGGCCCGCGTGACGGCTAGTTGTAACGCGAACGGCAGGGTCCGCGTGACGGCCAATTGTGACGCGAACGGAAGGGCCCGCGTGACGAACAATTGTGGCGTGAGCGGTAGGGTCCGAGT
>NW_017079466.1:0-277 GCF_001483705.2 Eufriesea mexicana | reverse complement strand
AGATGAAGCCACTACTGCTAGCCATCCCAGAGCCAAGCTGAAGGCAATAGCGCACTCTATGTCCCTGGAATCCACCTAACAGCAGAACACGGATCTAAAGACAAAGCTACCTCTCCTAACCTAACGAGTAGTGACATGATCAACCCTAACTTAACAAAACCTAACGTGCCGCGACCACAAATGCTGGCCAAACCAAAGACAAGCATTGCACATAAGTGGGGAGAATAACGCAGAAATCCATAGAATCGCAGTGTACATCGGAAAAGCGAATGCTACC
>NW_017079465.1:0-277 GCF_001483705.2 Eufriesea mexicana | reverse complement strand
TATATCTCAACCTAGCTAGCCGAGGTCACTATTGCTATCCCCCTAAGAGGCAATCAGAGCAAACTTCAGCACAGTAGTGCGCAGAAATCCTCCGAATATCTGTGCATAGTACAAAAGTGAAAGATACTCTGGCCAAACTTAGCGCAACCTAACCTGAGCGAACGTAACCTATCTCACCATAACGTGCAGAGACCACTATTCCTGGCCTTCCCAATGCAAAGCTGAAAACATTAGAACGCTGTAGGTAGCTGGAATCCACCGAATGGGAGTGTATTGC
>NW_017079464.1:0-277 GCF_001483705.2 Eufriesea mexicana | reverse complement strand
AAGATTTTATTAATTAAAAATAAAATACTAAAATCTGCATAATAAAAATTAATAAAATAGCTTTATTTTATAGTAGAAGGATAGAAATGGTATAAAAATTGCTTATCCAGAATTTTACCAAATGCACATATGACATATAATGTTAATTTTCATAAAAATAATGTTTTATGTATATGATATGAAAATAATATTATTATAATTCAAATATTGTTGGCATAACCGTGTAACTACTGCTATATTATTTGTATAATATTCATCACGATATGTTTTGTTTTAT
>NW_017079463.1:0-277 GCF_001483705.2 Eufriesea mexicana | reverse complement strand
ATAAGAGGGAAGTACTGTACAGATATCAATAGAACCACAGTGCATAGCACATTTGTCGAAGCTGCCATATCCTAACATATCCATATCTAACATAACACAACGTAGCTTAGTTCAACCAAACCTGCCGAGACATATATTTCTATATACCCCATGGCCAAGCAGAATTTAACGGAGCACATTGGAGCGCAGATAGCCACCGAATTGCAGTGTATACCATAAGTGTCAGAAGTATCGTGTCCTAACCTTCCCTAACCCAAGCTAATCAAACGTAGACTGA
>NW_017079462.1:0-277 GCF_001483705.2 Eufriesea mexicana | reverse complement strand
GCATGCTTAGGTCAGGGTATCTTTGGCTTTTGTGCTACACGTTGCTATTTGGTGGCTGTCTGCGCCCTACTCAGCTGTACAATACCCTAAACGACTCTGGGGAGGCCAGCAATAGTGGTGTCGGTGCGGTACTTTGAGATAGCATACGATTGGTCGGGTTGTGCTTGCCCTTGTTAGGTTTAGATAGCTTCCACTTTTCTGTTATTCACTGCAATTCCATATATTTCTGCGCTCTAGTCTCCTCTATCATGCTCTGCTCGGCCCTGCGGAGGCCAGA
>NW_017079461.1:0-277 GCF_001483705.2 Eufriesea mexicana | reverse complement strand
AACATGGAAGAAAGATTCTATTGGCGAGATATAGCCACTGCAATTCTATAGAATCTGGATGGATCATTCAATTTTATTGACATTTTCGGCTAATATCGTGATGAGTTAGCTTTCTCGCATAAGTACGAAGGAAAGATTCTATTGTCGTGCTATAGGCTTTGCAGTGCTGGAGAAACTGGCTGGATAATTCAATTATATTGACTTTTACGACTAATATCGTGGTGAGCTATCTTTCTCGCGTAAATAGGACGGGAAGATTCTGTTGGCGTGCTATTGC
>NW_017079460.1:0-277 GCF_001483705.2 Eufriesea mexicana | reverse complement strand
ACTTCCATAAATGCATCCATTCGTACGTCCATCATCCGATACATCCATGCATCCATACATCCAGGTATGCTTACAGCCATACATCCATACATCCATACTTCCGTGCAAACGTCCATCCGTACCTCAATCCATCCATACATACATCAATCCAAACAACCGTTCATCCATACATACATGCATCCATACATCCATCTTTCCATACATCCATCCGTCGTAACATCCACCCATCCGTACATCCACTCATACATACATCCATCGAACCATACATACATCCATC
>NW_017079459.1:0-277 GCF_001483705.2 Eufriesea mexicana | reverse complement strand
TGTCCTTTTATTGTTTTGTTTCTCCCGCCCTACTGGTCACGTGGTTTTTAATTCGGCAGTTTCTATCAGCGCCATCTATGATTTGGGCTCAAAAAGCAAGAAAGTGATAGGAATATAGAATAGGTTAGGAGGTCGTCGACGTGCTGGTCACGTGGTAGACAAGGACAGGGTAGGGATAGAAAGGGATAGAATGGCCCCGGCAGTGAAAAATTACTAATTACTCAATTTCCGTAAACAATTTGTGAACATTTATAATTTCCTTGCAAAGCTGGAACTT
>NW_017079458.1:0-277 GCF_001483705.2 Eufriesea mexicana | reverse complement strand
GTCGAAAATGTCAATAAAATTAAATTTTCCAGAAAGCTTGTACAGCATAGCAATGCCTATAGCTCGCCAATAGGACATTTCATCCTTATTTATGAAAGAAAGTTAACTCACCACGATATTAGACGTAAATGACAACAAAATTGAATTTTCCAGCCAGATTCTACTGCATTGCAATGGCTATAGCATGCCAAAAGTATCTTTCCACCATACCTAAGCAACGAAGTTTGCTATCCACGATATCAGTCGGAAATGTCAGTAAAATAGAATTTTCCAGCAC
>NW_017079457.1:0-277 GCF_001483705.2 Eufriesea mexicana | reverse complement strand
GAAATGCATTGATATAGAATGAGGCTGAAAATACAATTTTGTTGACATTTTCGACTACTATCCCAGTTAGCTAACTTTCTGGCATAATTAAGGAAGAAAGATTTTATTGGCGTGCAATAGCAATTGGAATGGAATGGAATCTTGCTAGAAAATTCAATTCTATAGATATTTTCGAATAAAACCGTGGTGAGCTAACTTCCTTGCGTAAGCAAGTAGGAAAGATGCTTTTTGAGTGCTATAGCCATTGCAATGAGATAGATTGTGGCTGGAAAACACT
>NW_017079456.1:0-277 GCF_001483705.2 Eufriesea mexicana | reverse complement strand
TTTAAAACTGCAGAACTTGTATATTTGTTAACTGTTATCAAATATGATTAGACTGCAATGAAACTTGTCTCTGTATAATTATACTTATCTCACATATGGTTTAACAGGCTTAAAAAGATTCATTAAAACTCGTAAATAACTCAAAGAATAAAAATTGTGTATAGTACACTATTAAAATATACATTTCTCTCATAAAATGGCATACTAACACTACTTAGGCTAATTAGCCTCCAATTAAAAAATTATAACATGATTATAAAATAAAATCAAGTATAAA